>NC_073696.1:165749189-165789189 GCF_029784165.1 Wyeomyia smithii | reverse complement strand
GGTTTTTTACTTGCTGAAAGATTTTTTCATTAAATTTTGATTCAAATAATTTTGGAATGCATGGAATAATGGCAATTCCACGATAATTACGAATGTCTGATTTAGCGCCAGATTTGAAAATTGGCACTAAGTATGTGGTTTTCCAGAGTTCTGGAAAAATTACTTTCTTCAGAGACATATTAAAGAGGTAAAGGTGTAGATAGTTCTTCTGCCAACTTTTTGAGAAAAATTGGAGCTATTCTGTCAGGTCCAGGACCTTTCGTAGCGTCTAAGTTTTTAAGTGCGTTCTGAATTTCGAATTCAGATATTTGATTGACAGATAAAGAATTCGAAAATTCAGGAAAATACGAGAAATATTCGCGGTCGCGGTCTGTTTCTTCAAATGTGGTGTATATTTCTTGAAAAAAAGTGGCAAAAAGACTACATATTTCATTACTAGTGTGTCCTACATTACTGTCAAGATGCATTCGTGATGGAAAGTTGTTGCTTTTTAGTTTGGTTTTTACGTAATTGAAGAAGTTCCTAGGGCAGGACTTGATTTGATGTTCGACTTTACGGTTATGCTCTTCATGCGCAATTTTAATGGCTGCGTCGAGTTGACGGCAAATTTCTTGGTAATTTTGAAGATTTTCGCTATTGTTGTCTTTTTTGTATATTTTATGTGCTTTTTGTTTTCAGATCACTGGCGGGGTAGCCTGCCCCTACCAGTGTGCAGAAGATGTTTCTGCCGATAAACTGCAGGCTATTGTTATCGCGCAGCACAAGAACTAATCGACAAAAAAAACACCCGTACGATAACTCGTGTATTGTTATTTTGCGAACTCAAACGGAGATGAACAATTTGCGTCTAATCGAGACGAAAGCAAAACAACGAATGACCTGATTCATGAAAGTGAATCGTTCAGACAAAAATTCCTTCAATGGAGTCAGTACCAAACTCATCAATATTGATTGCTGGTTGCACTGTTTTAACGATGCCAACCTTCTGAACATCGGCTGATGCTTAATAAGTGTAGTGGTTTGGAGCTGCGCAATACATTCAAAATACGCTAGAGCATCAAATGCGTTATGCCCAACGCACATGCGTTGTACTGGTTCCAATTTTAATCAGTAAATTCGCTAATTTCGCTCATAAATGATCTGGTTACGCACACTCCAACTTTTGCGTGTACGTTGCAGACCATACTAACAATAGTTTGAGGAAAACTTTAAAAGACAAATTTAACAAACACATGTATAACATCACGAGGAGAAAAATAATAATACCGTGTCCAGGTAATATATTTGGTTATCGCCTAATTATGAGCCAAGAAATGATGATTCGTTCCAATATATATTGCAAGGAAGAATTTTTCCATCCAACATTCTAATTTTGCTCGGTATAGATCTTCAAACAGATTATTTGGTCCGACACATATACAGATATTTTCAAAAAAAAAAAAACAGAAATAAATGTGGCAACTCTGACTGCAATAATCGTTACTTAACAGCAGCAACTGTGGCAGCGGATAGCAGCAGCAGCAGTGGTATCAGCAGCGATATTGGCAGAGCCAGCTGGTGCAACGGCACTTCCTCTAGTAAAATCTGCCTTTAGTGAAAAGTTGCCATATTTTGACAACACAGAAATTTTTTAGAATGCTGGCATTCAAAATACATGAGCCGACAAATTTTCAGTGTAAAAATAGCTTTCAACTGTGTTATCAGAAAATTGCCTTAAATCACTCTGTCGGGTTAGCACACAGATGAGATCAACATTATGTCCGATATAAAATTGAAAAACATCTGCTTAAACTCTAACTGTTGAAACTTGTTTGCGTTGTATAGTGTTTGTCCAAATCCTGTTGAGTGATGTATGTGCAAACTGAAATTTGATAGCACAACTCCTCTGTGCACAAAATTTTGAACATATTCATTCAATACGAGTAATGTAACATACAACCCTTGTGATTTTTTTGATAGCAAAAGAAAAGAATTTCAGATTTTTAGTTGTCACTCGTTAAGCTCAAATACAACTTGGACTTGAATCCCAGAAACTTCCTAACTAATAAATCAAAGATAGAATGAGCAAAGGACTTCTTTCATGCATGCAAGTCTCCTTTATGGTCTAGAAGAGCTAGCAAATTTTATTTCCATCCATTGCGGCGATTTGTAAGGCGAGCCCGATCAAACGATTATAACAAACGGGTAACACAATTATATCTGAACTTGATATGAATTTTGATATCTATATCTATAAATGCGAATGTCTGTCTGTCTGTCTGTCTGTCTGTCTGTTCCCTATAGAGACAAGTGACTTTTCGCCTGCGCACACTAGTAAACGTATAAACCCGTGTAAAGTTGTTTTTGTTTACTTTTTCGACTTTTATCACAGCTTCTTCCGATTTCTGATCACGAATGAAAAAATTTATTCAGAAACCCGTTTGAAACATATAATGAGTGTTCAACTCCAGCTGCTAAAAACATAGCATTGCAAACAAAACAGCTATTTGTAAATATTTTTCTCAACAAGTTGCACTAACACATTCGTACGTGAAAAGCTCTATAGAATTAAAAAATTAATGAACCGATTACCGTGAAAATTTGTACATAGGGGTTTTCGAGTACGGGAGTAATCCTAAAATATTAGTTTCGCTCTATCTCATAAGCGTAGGCAAGGGGGGGTTAATTTGTGGTTCATGAACTTTCAGTGGCGTACTTAGAGGAAATGGGGAAGGAAGGGGGGGGGGGTGAATGAATGTGGCCAATCTTTATTAATTGTAAAACTGCTTAACCGATTGTTATTTAATTCGGTAAATACAGACCGTAACGTAGCGTATGTTTCCAAAACTTTAAATTATGTTTTTCTCATACAGGAAGGGATAAAGCGTATATGAGGGGGTAGCGACTACAAATTTGTTCATTGTAAACTCTTAAACGCGAATCCCGTGATATTGACTTTTCTGTATCTCGGTGGCGTAGTTTAAGAGTCGGGGGGGGGAGGGAGGGAGTTATTGCAACAACTATTATTATCGTCTAATAGTTCATCAATTTGAATTTTTTTGTTTTGCAAAGATCGTTATTTTCATCATCATTTAATTTGATTGCAAGGTGTTTCAAATTTCAAGGGTGTTTTCATGATGTTGGTTTCCAACAGATTATCTTCGTTTTCGCAACAGTGGATTGGGAAATTTCTCGCCTACATCAACATGCGGCAAAGTTGTAATGTCATGACGGGAACTATTGAGCTATTAAAAATGTCGATACATGTTTTGAACTCAGATTTCGACCAATTAGAACTGAAAGAAGGCCAATGCGTGAGGGTTATCGTAAGAAACTTCAACGTTTTAACTAGATGCGCAGGTTTGGTTTGATGAGTATGATGTCGCGGTTAGTGAAAATTGGCACTCGAAGTGCCCCAACAGAACGATTCGCGGTGGTTACGCTGATTTGTACACTAACACGACGAGATCAACTTTGTTCAACACTTGCGCGCGGAATCGAACACTTTCCGTAACACGAACACTCGTGGGTGAGGCCAAACTGGCGCGATTCTGGTTACAGCACCAAATATGATCGCGCACGGCCCTACGTTGTGTTAATTTTTTTCTCCCTTTGGCATCACGATGGGCAATTACGGCCCAGGAAGAGGTTTTCTGTTCCCGACGAACGCAAACGCAAGTCTTTACTTCACTAAGGTACATTTATTCTATTTATTTACAACAGTGGCAGCGTGACGGCGCTGCCACCGTAAGCTTATCGACTAACAATTAACGACTCACATTAATGACTAACACTGGCGCTGCTGAGGAGAGCGCTTTTATAGACTGCCTCTCGGACGGCAGCATTGTCGAGCCAAAACAAAGCTAAAAATAATCGCGCGCAAACCAGTCGCTTGAGCCTCAGCTGGTCACTCACGGATGACAGTAATGCCCAGCTGAGACGGGAGTTTTGACGCGAACAGAGGGTATTTTTGAAACCGAGGTAATATCTAGAGGCCGGAAATCGACCCAAGATCTCAAGATGCCACTCTCCGGTTTCTGGAAAACATTCCAAAATGGTCCAATACCACCCAATATAATATTTCTTAAACCAGAACAGTGCCGAAACTGGAAATCAAATCTAGACGCCATTTTAAAATCCAAGATGGCGACATCCGGTTTTAGAAAATTATCAAAAACTGACTATTATGGTTTGTCATGAAACCAAAATACTACCCAGAGATTGAAACGGTTACAGACACCGTTTTAAAATTCATAGAGTCGATTTCCAGTTTACAAAAAACAGCCAGAAATGACCTAAAATGGGTACTTTTGGGATCGACATAATGTCCATAGACCTGAAATCAACTCTAGATACTATTTTGAAATCCAAGATGGTGATTTCCGGTTTCCGAAAATGACCAAATACCACCCAAAATAGGCATTTCTGTAATCGAGATGATGCACATAGACCAAAAATCGTCCACAGACGCCATTTTGATATTCGAGGTTGAAACTTCCGGTTGCTGGAAAATAGCTCAAAATAGTCATTCCATAGCCGAGATGATGCCCAAAGACCGGAATTCAAATCCAGACGCTATTTGGAAATACAAGATGGCGACTTCCGGTTACCGAAAATGACCAAATATAGACATTTCTGTAATCGAGATGATGAACAAACCAAAAATCCGTCCCAGACGCCATTTTTAAGTTTTAAGTGGCAACTTCCAGTTGTTGAAAAACAGTTAAAATTGTGATTCCATAACCGAGGTGATGCCCAGAGACAAGATTCAGATATACAAGCCGCCATGGCTTCCGGTTACCGAAAATGACCAATTACCACACAGTATGGTTATTTTTGTAATCAAATAATAGCCAGTGGCCGAACATCGATTCCATAGACCATTCTGAAATCCACGATGACTATTTCCGGTTTCCGTAAAACAAGTTCTAGTGACCGAATACAACCCAATATAGGTATTTATGGAATCGAAATAATGCCAAGGATCAGAAATCAACTCCACACGTTCTTTTGAAATCCAAGATGGTGACTTCCGGTTGCCAGAAATCGAAATGATCGACATATGCAACAAATCGACCCCTGACGACATTTTTCAATCCGCAGTGATATCTTAAAATCTGGAAGCGCAACGTCGAATTGCTGGAAAATAGCCAAAAAGATCATTCCGAAATCGCTATGATACCCAGAGTACGGAAATCAAATCCAGGCGCCTTTTTCAAATCCAAAATTGCGATATCCGGTTTTCTAAAATGACCGAATACTTTGGTGGTATTTATTAGTTGTTTTTGACGCCAAATCCAAGATGGCAATTTCCGGTTTCTAGATAAGAACCAGCAATGATTGGCGGAACTTATTGACAGAAACGTGGTGATACAAGATATTCCATCATAATCTTATCGACTATCATTCAAAGAATTATTGAAAAGGAGCAGTTTATCCCTTGCGATCGTTCTAACATGCAATAATGCAAGCCATGTAACAAACAGCCTTATGTAGTTATACGTCAAATTTGCGGTCCTGACTTTGCAACAACATTACCTCATTCAAATTAAAATTAATGACTTTTACGGATACTATTGATTTGGCTGAATCTGAAATAAAGGCCCCAACACTTATTTTACTAGGCCTTCTAAAGTTTATTTTATAATGTTAAATATAGTTATTTACCACCCAACATAAACAGGTGAAGGTAGTTATTAAAACGACTGGATACCTTTTTTATTTGTAAAACAAGAATGCTTCTCAAATTTTCTTGAATCTAAAATACTACAAGGTATACAGCCCTAGGGTTGTATGAAATGGTGATGTGGGACTAAACACTGTAATTAGGGGATTTTTTGTTACAAAATATACAGAGTCCGCAGACAGAATCAATGTGTTTGCTCGGTGACTTACGTATTTTTATTTTCAGCCTTCCCTGGAAATTTATTTTTAGAAATATTTTCAACAACACTCAAAAGTATTTCGTTTGTAATTGACGATATTATGCCTGTAGTATTTTTTGTGCAAACAACATGTATTTGACAAAGCCTATCGTTCTTGTTGAAGAAGCACCAAGAATTTCTCGTAATGCGTCAGAGTCAGCATTAACTCTATATCCTAAAAAACCAAATCCAATAATACTTACGTTATCATAATGAATGGTTTTGTCCTTGCCCTTATTTGTTGAGTAATTTGTAGTAACCGTATTTATGAGATATACTTTCAATCACAATCAGCGGCAGCATTGCAGTTTTTCCTCGATTGCACACAAATAGAAATGTACGAGCCGAAGTGTACCACTGCAATACGAATAGTACCGCTGCAGTACGAATAGAAGTGTACCGCTAAAATGTACGAATAGAAGAGTACCGCTGCAATCTAAGACGACGAGAGACCTGCGGCTCTTTGCTCCACTGGTACTTTTGCTTCTACCAGCATGTTTCCTTTCAAGACATCAGTTTTTATGACGTTTTAACAGCAGGTTTAGGAATTGTTCAAGCGTGGGGATTGTTTCAAACTTTTCGGAAAATTTTTACCTTCGAGACATCATATTAGTCTAAGCTCATGGAAACAAACATAAATTGACCTATTGGGACGGGCAGATTCTGTCAATTTTTTTTTCGATATTGATACAGAGAATATCACATGGAATGATTGGTGTCTATTCATGTCGTCTGTGCTAGGAATACTTGCATGTAATTGGTTCATTGTTCGAGTAAATTTGTAATTTAAAACTTTTATCAATTTTACCGCTTAGCAATGCAATTAGAGTGCAAACAAGCATATAACAAAATTGTTCTACATTTCATCTACCCAACAACACATTGATTATTGTTATCCATTGAATGGTTATGCTGTTATTAACGTTTGAAATCTGACGCAACATTTGCCAGTTTTATTTCCAATTTTACAGAATGCATCTCAGTACAGTAAGCAAAGACGTAGTCCCACGTCAAAATCGATTTCTTTTTTTTTTAATTCCCGCTTATTTTCCGTCGGGCTAGTTCCGCCACTGTTGTGGCCAACACCGACGCCCAGGGAGGCGACTCCACGCCCAGGACCTTACTCACGACCCGTTTATCAACGGACCAGCGCCAACGGCTTTAATTCCCCATGCGATGGAAGGCGTGATCCCAGAGATTTTTTGCCTCGGAAATCTCCCGGTGTCGGCGGTGGGATTCGAACCCAGGCGTCGAGCGTGGTTGGCGGAGACGTGACCAACCACACTAGGCCCCCGCTCGTAATATCGATTTCTATTTTTTGTTCATATTTGGCACCTTAATCCTTCTTCACGTGCTGCTTGGTTAAAGATTACGACAATGCTGAATCTATCCCTGGCCAAACAAATATGCCAGAATTTCCGACTTCTACTTCCAAAACGTAAGAGGGTTGAAGACTAAAATAGCTGACTTCTACCTTTCATGTATCGATCAAGACTATGATGTAATCATGCTAGTTGAGACTTGGCTCGACAGCAGAATTAACTCTGTTCAACTGTTCGGTAACCAGTACGAAGTGTACAGAATCGATAGGAACCGTTTGAATAGTCTTCGCGGTGTAGGCGGTGGTGTCATTATTGCCGTTAAAAAAGCTCTCGATTCCTGTTCCTGCGATATTGGATTTTGTGCTGCTCTCGAACAACTTTTCATTACAATTCAATTGAATGGTTTGAAACTCTTTGTTGGATGTTTTTACTTACCACCCGAGAAAAATAAAGATCCTGAGCTTA
The DNA here is from genome assembly GCF_029784165.1 of Wyeomyia smithii. Taxonomy (NCBI): domain Eukaryota; kingdom Metazoa; phylum Arthropoda; class Insecta; order Diptera; family Culicidae; genus Wyeomyia; species Wyeomyia smithii. The sequence goes on along the minus strand of NC_073696.1, from coordinate 165,781,499 downwards.
TGAAACTCCATATCGGCTGCATTGAGAAGATCTGCGATGCTGCAAGTTTGAACGACATCATTATCATAGCTGGTGACTACAATCAACCCAAAATCGCATGGAAGCGTTCACGTCACGGTTACATGTTTGTTGATGTTTCGAACACTACCTCCAGACGTCGTGGTCGGAACGAAGTATCGGTTCAAGAAATACTTCTTGGCGGTACCGCTAGGTGCAATTTACTGCAAGTGAATCCAGTCAGTAATTTTAACGGACGATACTTGGACCTGCTGTTTCTTAATGACGGAGCGAACTACACAATTCCGGTTAGCGCTGACGATCCTTTAGCACGTTTGGATTCATATCATCCTGCTCTGATGTTTGATGTCATAGTACACTCTCACCTACCGCTAGTTGAAGATATAGACACGACGGCATTGAACTTCAAGAGAACTGATTACTCAGCACATAGTGATTACCTTCAAACTGTCGACTGGGAGTCAGTCACTAGTTGTAAGAATGTAGATGAAGCTTTACTCCGATTCAACTTGATTGTTCAAGCCGCTTTAGTGAGATTCACTCCACTTTTCAAACCTCCACGCAAACCTATTTGGTCTAATGCTCAACTTCGTTCCTTGAAAAGAATTCGTTCAGCAGCTCTTAGAAAGTTTACTCGAAATCGAAATCCTACTACGAATGCTATGTTCAACAGAGCTAGTGGCAACTACAGACGATATAATCGCCTACGATATGCTGAATATGTGCGAGGGCTTCAAGAGCGGCTACGTCAGTATCCAGCCAAGTTCTGGTCGTTTGTGCGATCAAAGCACAAAGAGAATGGGTTACCTGCGACAATAAATAAGGGGAATGTGGTGGCTTCTACCAACGCCGAAAAATGTGAACTTTTCGCCGAGCATTTTGCTACCGTATTTAGTCCTCGTAACCATGCAGAGATTTATCCTCAATGCCTCGAAAACGTGCCTTTAGATATAGTCGATATGGATACTTTCCATATTTCCGAAGACATGCTGTTAAAAGCCTTACGCAAACTGAAATCTTCATTCACGCCTGGGCCGGATGGTGTTCCAACTGTTTTCATGGAGAAGTGCTCGCAGGATATTAAAACCTCTCTTATGAAAATTCTAAATCTTTCGATGCAGCAAGCTCGGTTTCCTTCAGAATGGAAAAAATCGATTATGTTTCCGGTGTTCAAGAAAGGTAAAAAACAGTTTGTTGAAAATTATCGAGGCATAACGTCCCTTTGTGCTGGTTCTAAAGTTCTTGAGCTAGTAGTTAGCGACTATATAATGTTCAACTGTCGCAGTCACATTTCTACGCAGCAACATGGATTCATGCCTGGTCGATCAGTTGACACGAATCTCATGGAGTTTACCTCTCTGTGCTTTGATGTAATTTCCCGAGGTAACCAAGTCGATGCAATTTATACCGATTTGAAGGCCGCCTTTGATCGTATCGACCATGACATAGCTCTAAAAAAGTTTAAAAAACTTGGGTTTCCACTCGCCTTTGCAGCTGGCTGGAATCTTACCTGAAACAGAGGAAATTACAGGTCAAAATTGGCACAACTCTCTCCCAGGAATTCACTAACTACTCCGGCGTACCTCAAGGCAGCAATCTCGGGCCAATTATGTTTATTTTGTTCTTTAACGATGCCACGAACCTATTCAAAGGAAGTTACAAGCTTGTGTATGCTGATGACTTTAAAATGTATGCGGAAGTAAAAAGTTTGGCTGATTGCGTCACTCTACAGTCTCGTCTGGAGCAATTTGCTACGTGGTGTATTGTAAATCGAATGACCCTTAGCGTCGAAAAGTGTGTGACCTTCTCATTTCATCACAAAGTTAGCCGCGAAGCCTACTATTATAACTACACGATCGCTGGACACTCGTTGGAGCGTGTTGAAACCGTAAAAGATCTTGGTGTGTATCTAGATTCAGATCTATCCTTTCGACAGCATCAGCAATTTGTGATTGACAAAGCTAACCGACAGCTTGGCTTTTTATTCAAAATCGCCCAGGAGTTCGATGACCCGCTATGCCTTCGATCACTCTATTTGGCGTTTGTACGGTCTCACTTGGAGTCTTCCGCCGTCATTTGGTCACCGTATCACGCAACTTGGATACGAAGAATTGAAAGCATTCAACGGAAGTTCGTCTGGTACGCCCTCAGGAATCTAAGGTGGCTCAACCCGTTCGACCTGCCTCCATATGCAGCCCGTTGTAAATTGCTGGGCATTACCACGTTGGAGAGAAGACGAAAAGTCTCCAAAGCTGTTTTTGCTGCCAAACTGCTTTCAACTGAGACTGATTGCAGCTCACTGTTGGAACAGCTTAACGTCAGTGCGCATTCCAGGTGTCTGAGATCCAGAGCCGGCTTCCTCCGTCGCCCATTAGTCAGAACGGATTATCTCCTAAACTCACCGCTACACTCGATGAGTGCAATTTTTAATGAATATTTTCATCTATTCGAATTTGGAGAGAGAGCTAAATTGTTCCGGCGGAAACTGCTTCAAGAGACGATTTGAAAATGGATGTTCATCGAAAGTACCGTTCCTTTTATTCTTAATATATTTATTTTTATTTTACAATCTTGACTATGTTACATGACTTTCTGCTTAGAACTAAGGATATGTCACTTTTTTTTGTTACTTATATTTGTTCTGTGTTAGACCTAAGTTTATATATTTATGTTAAAAGATATGGGGTTTTTATGCCTAATTGTTGGCTTTTCCCCATCACCCACATTTCATGTAAACCATTGTGTTGGATGAAATTAATAAACAAACAAACAAAAATTGATTTCTACCACATAACGGTTTGGTTTTCAATATTCTCTTTATGTTGATGTAAAGAAGTGTAAATTCAAACGCGTTTTTGTACTGCATGGTAATGTTTTTGTATGTTTGAAATAATGGCACTTTTGAGAGATATATAATTGTGGTCATAGGCTAAGAGGCGCAGCAACGCGGGCCGGGTATCAGGTAGTTTTAACTATTAACGAGACCAAGTATAGAACACAAGTTGATATAAAAAGTTCGTAACAAAATATCAAGATTTGTTATAATCCTAATATTTTTGACTGATCGATCGGGAGCTCAATACTAAACTACATATGTACTAGTTGATTAAATAAATTTCAATTTGCTTATAAAAATAACAAATCAACCACGGACGCGTTAAGCCTGTATCAGACTAACCGTCGTAGCGGTTGACCGTTACCGTTCCGTTCCTTTTCGACCAATCAGAGCACAGCGGTCGACCGTCGCTTGTTGTTATTGCAAAAAATAGAATCTTTTCTATTTTTGCCGCCGACCGTTCCCAACGGTTGCCGGCTGCTGTCATTGACATGGCAAAGGCAAACGTGCCTCTTCACACCTACACAAAGTCACATATAGAGACTTATCGAATAAAAATGTGTGCTTCTCTTTTTGGCACACACGACAGGCAGTCAAAACATTAATAGCACCGGCAGCGCTGCGTGGCGACGTCAAATTTCGACAAACGGGAGGGAAAAAACGAAGTTTTGTTTTGATCGTGCGCTAGGAACTTGTTTTTATTAAATCTGTGTTTCGTTTGTAAGAAATAGTTCCAGTTTAAGTGAAAAAAAACTTGACCGTTCGTGCCTCTCCGGAGGAATATAGTCATACGGTCAGACTCCGCTTTTTTTGCTGCTGCGATTGCGCGTTTTTGTCGTGTTCGCGTAGTGTTTGTTTGGTGATGCTGAATCAGCAGGAATCACGTAGGAAAACCAGCGAACAAATTGGACACTAAATCCAGTCGTCCTCTGGAAGCTACCGACGATGTTCGAGGATGAATCCGGGTTCGGAGCACGGCATCGGCGCTGGTATCGACTGCATGGTCATCTCCTTCGCTATTGGACCTATCCTGATGATGAAAAATACAAGCCTCCAATCGGAAGTATTGATTTGCTGAAGTGCTCAGAAAGTAACTATTGCACCCAGATTGGTATGCTTATGATTGAACAAATTATTATTAGAATTCCAACGTCCACCACCGCCGGATGATGTTGAATCGCTGGTGCTAGCAAAGCAAGGCAATACTGCTATTCAGCGGTAGGTTTGTGTGAATATATGGCTTTCACCGGATACTAATATGTCGTTCTATATTTTTACAGGTATTTGCTGTCTGCTGATTGTGAGTAGTATTAAGATGAGTATCTTAGTTAGTTATTAGTTAAAATTGTGAGTTCGATGAGCAGGTGAAGATTAGCGTTTTTTTTTTTTAAATTTTTTTGTGATGAAGTAAGTAAGTAAATTGAAATAAAACTTAAACCTAATCTTACATTTATCTTTTACTGACTATGATTGAGAATAGCAACGATTTTTTCGGAACTTATTCGACATATTTTATAATGTTTACACATTAGTAAGCCTATGTACAGGGGTTAAAACGAGTAGTATAGGCAAGTGCCGGTAGGCATGACAAACCTGACGGTCTGATATAGGCTTTACACATGTTAGTAGGTAGCATTGAAAAATCAATTCAGACCAATGGATTTGCCCTGGAAGCTTTTCTTGATATTGAGGGGCATTTGATAATGCATCTCTCAACTCAATGCAAATATCCTTGGGAATGCACGATATACAGATTTACAAATGAAAGTCTTAATAACTTCAGCCGTTTTCAAATGTTAGCCTAGAAAAATTTTCGAAAAATAAGTGAGTTGCTTAGTTTAGTTAGGTCTAGAATAAATTCCAATAGGGTGCTGCCAACACTCAGACGAGTTTGCGCGAAAGTCATCATTTGCGTTATTGAAAATAAATTGATAATAATGAAATTTGGCTGTTCAACAGTTTATTAATCTTTCAGGTATGTCGGAGGTCAATTAAACGCATGTTACAATGCGCTAGACCGTCATATTCTCAACAAAAAAGGACATAAAGTGGCACTCATTCACGATAGTCCTATGACAAACACAATACGCCATGTTACATATAATGAACTATACAAAAAGGTAAAATATACTGGGGTTTGTACTATATTTAAAGATTAATATGTATTTATCTTTCTATAGGTCTCATGTTTAGCTGGTGGCTTGAAAAAAATGGGAGTTCGAAAAGGAGACAGAATTGTGATATATATGCCGTTAATACCAGAAACAATTATGGCTATGCTTGCTACTGTGCGTCTTGGTGCAATTCATTCCGTAGTATTTGGTGGTAAGTTACTCAAACCAACCCAATTAATTTGATTAACTGATGATCATTAGTATGTTCGAATTTAAGAAGAATTGAGCCATTGACTTAACCACCACAGTTGCTCTTTAATTTTATCACTGAATCAATAGAATCAGTGATGATGGAATTAAAAAGTGAAGTAGATTAAAATCTAGAGAAACATTTTAAAAGGTCCTATCTGCTTTGATCGATCACTTTCATTCAATCACTACACCTTTAATGACACGTTATTTGCATAAGTTGATAGCGGAGGGATCTAGGCTTCTGAACGAAAACCACGCTTGGGAGAGTTACTAAAGCTGAACCTTTATCAAAATGAAAAGACACTCCGGAAAAACAATGAAAGCAGCTGGGACCTTTTGAAATGTTTATCTAGAAATGTAATGTAAAAGTGTATAAAAGATTCTATCAACAGCTTGAAGAAAAGTTAATGAATTGTTCGCACTCCGATGAACCCTTTCTTCGCATTGAATTTTACAACACCCCGCTGCACAGTGGGGAATCGCTGGCCATCAGCCAAAAAAATTTTTTTTGTTAGCTGTTTCATTATATTTTTCCTTTATTGCTATAACATTTAAGTGTCTAAATCCAAAATTTGGGCGCAATATCATAAAATCTGATTTTTTTTATGACTTTTCAAAGCTTGGCGAACTGACGTTTTTTGTCCTTTTTTTTAAAGTACATTACATTATAAAATTTAGTCATAGTAGGCCTGGCACTAGAAAAAATTTAAACAAACGTAATTTTTTGTAGAAAAGTAGCTTAAAAGTTTAGTTGCCGCAGTTTGCTACAGTTGTGACTACATTCAAAATTTAGGTAAAAACCTAAATTAATCCACCTAGCGGTCAGACTCAGCCTTTCTCATTCATTATTTAAATTACTATTTGTAAAAATAAATTTACATGAATGCTTAAATCCAATAAAGGTATATTCACTCTTTGGGTTCTAAAATATTGATGTTGTAATTGAAGTATAAAATATTAAATTTGACGTAATGTTAGTGCTTAAGAAATAGCGAAATAAAAGAATTGACTCTTAATTTCGAACAATTTAATCACGAGCGATACCGGGAACGTTCAGATAGTACGATATCACATTTAAATCATGTTGAGGCCGTATATATTGATCAAAGCAGGTATAGTGTTGAATAGTCTTTGAATTTCTTTTCTTTCCAAAACTTTTAAACAGCATATCAAATTGTTATGAAGTTTGTAATTTGTAAGTTTGAGAGATGAATCGTTTGTATGACACTAGTTATGTTCAGATAAGTCGTGTAATACTTGAGATAATAGACTTTCGTTGTTTTACATATTAAAACATAACGGTTGCTTAAGTTTGATTACAATCAAATGAAAAGGTAACGTTCAGGGCAGCCAAACTTTGAAACCACGTGATCAATCATAATTCATCAGTTGTAGAGCAACATGTCAAAAGGATCTATCTGCTTTGATCGATTTTTTGATCATTCGGTTTCTTTCAAAGTTCGAGTCTTACGCAGCCACTGTGTCCTCTCAGTTCACTCGTTTTCTGCGTTATTAACGCACAAGAATGTGTGAAATGCATAATGCATCAGCTGCACAAGGAATACATAGACATGATACAAATCCAAATGTGTATCATTACTACACGGCAAGACAAATCGTCCTGCGCCGTTATCCACGTCCACTACATCCGGAGCCTCAGGCCTTATGGTCATGCTGAACGCCAACGCGAGCGATCGGACGAGAAACCAACCGTAGGTTAATGAACAGCCGTAGGAAGAGCTGTTCAATAACCCACGGTAAGCTCCTCACCCGATCGCTCGCGTTAGCATTCAGCATGACAAAGGCCTCACACGGCTGAGCAAAGCGACGCACTTGCTTGAAGAGAGCAGCAAATCGTGCTGAAATATTTCTCCAGAGAGATCGCAAACTGGTGGGATCTTTTCACACGAAAGGACAATACGCTCAAACACAACAGAGATCACTGCAGAACGTGCTTTGTGAGAGAAACATATACCCATGTAGGCAAGTAGACAACGGTGTTCACTATGCATCTCGAAACTGAAAAAAAATAATCCAGCCGTACGTCACGCATGTTGGCTCTTTGAATTATATCGAATTGATCTCAGCAGTGTACTCCGCGCGGCGTTCTGCTATGCATTCACTCTAGAGTGATTCACCACTCTTCTCCCGCTCAGCTGTGGTGTAATATCTGTATCGAGTAAACTAAGAATGTTGGATGGAAAAATCCTTACTTGCAGAATATATGTAAACTTATTAGTGTTTTTTGCCATTGCTTTATCTTTATTTTTGGTCTTAAACTTTCAATAAGTAAGGCGATAATTAAATGTATTAACTGATGATTATTCATTTTTCTTTACGTGATGTTTATACATGTTTTTGCTTAATTTATCTACATCGGCACCAACATAAACTGTAAGCCGATAAATCTACAGAATTAACCGCTACAGTCGACAAACAAATAAACAGTAACATCATAGTTAAATGCAAAATTTAACATATCCAATGTCTTCTCTTATTATTATTGCTTCAATATTGTCTTTGAATGATCTGGTTCTTGAAAATGAATCGATCAGGTGATATTTCAATAAACTTAAAAGTACCTCAATTATCAGCAACCAATGCTGTATACAACGGACAGTACGCATTTGAAAGCTTACGTTTTGCCTTTCTCCTAGAAAGGTATAGCAATCACTGAAAAAACTAAAGGTATAAAAGTGGTCCCAATGGCCGAATGTCATATACCACTCAACCCCTTTCGACGAACTGAGCATTTTCTGTATGTATGTATGTATGAATGTGTGTGTATGTGTGTGTGTGTGTATGTGCAATTTTTTTTTCTCACTCACTTTTCTTAGAGATGGCTGGACCGATTTTCATAAAGCTAATTGCAAATGAAAGGACTAGTTGCGCCATAGGTTGCTATTGAATTTCATTGTAATCGGATTTTTAGTTTAGAGGTTATGTATCAAAATGTAAAAATCACGAAACATCAATATCTCAGAAACCACATAACCAATTTCAATAAAACCGATTTCAAATGATCGGGCTGTCTTTAAAACCCTTAACTCTTAAATTTTGTTATGATTGAACATATGGTTCAAAAGTTATGTAAAGGAAAGTTATCCTGAGGTTGTTTAAACTGACTCATTTTTCTCAGAGATGGCTGAGCCGATTTTCACAAAATTAGTGTCAAATGAAAGGTCTAGTTGCCCCATAGGTTGCTATTGAATTTCATTGCAATCGGATTGTAACTTTGTCCGTTGTTCATAAAAATGTGAAACCACATAATGAAAGTAAACATATTGACTTTCTCCTAACGATCACTGGCTAGTTAAAAGGTAGAAAAGTGATCCAATTGGCCGAATGTCATATACTACACGACTCAGTTCGACGAATCGAGTGTTTTCTGCATATATGCATGTATAGGTGTATATGTTTGTGTGTGGGTGTGTACGTGTGTATGTGCACCATTTTTCGCACTCACTTTTCTCAGAGATGGTCTGACCGATTCTTTCTATCTATCTCTATTTGCCGCTTAGGTTGCTATTGAATTTCATTGTAATCGAACTTTTAGTTTTGGCGTTGCGTCAGAATGTGAAAATCGCTCTTATATCTCAGAAGCTATGAATATAGTTGAATTCAAATAAATGGGCTTCTAAACCCTTAAACAATGAATTTCATAATGTTTAAACATGTGGTTTGAAAGTTATAGGAAGAAACGTAACCCGCAGACTGTTTAAAACTATAGCCACGATCAAAATATGTGGCCTCAACATCATTTAAATTTGATATTGTACTATTTCAATGTTTGCGGCCTTGCTCGGGATTGAAGTTGAAATTAAAAGCCATTTCTATCATTTCACTTTTTGCCTTTCTCCTAGAAACGTATGGCAATCACTGCAAAAACTAAATGTATAAAAGTGCTCAAAAGGGCCGAATGTCGTATACCACTCGACTCAGTTCGACGAGCTGAGCATTTTCTGCATGTGTGTGTATGTGTGCGTGTGTGTGTAACGCTCTCCCAATCTCACTCGATTTTCTCAGAGATGGCTGAACCGATTTCAATGAAATCAATTGCAAATGAAAGGTCTAGTTACCCTATAAGACCCTATTGAATTTTATTGTAATCTGATTTCTAGTTAAGAGGTTATGTTTAAAAATGTAAAAAACACGAAACATCAATATCTCAGAAACTACACAACCGATTTGAACAAAATTGGTTTCAAATCAACGGGCTACCTAAAAAACCCTCAACTTTTGAATTTTATGAAGATTGAACATGTGGTTCAGAAATTATGGAAAGAAACGTGTTCTGGAGACTATTTAATCACACTCATGCTTCTCAGAGATGGCTGGACCGATTGTCATAAAATCAGTGTCATATGGAAGGTCTTGTTACCCCATAAGACGCTAATGATTTTTTTGCAAACGAACTATTACTTTGCCTGTTATGTTTAAAAATGTGAAATCCAGCTATGAGGAGAAACATATTCCGAAAACTACATTAACTCACTCACTTTTCTCAGAGATGGTTGACCCGATTTCCACAGAATTAGTATCAAATGAAAGGTCTAGCTGTCACATAACACCCTGATGAATTTTGCCGTCATCGGACTGTAACTTCGTCTGTAATGTATCGAAATGTGAAAATCACGAAACTTCATTATCTTAGAAACTTCACAACCGATTTGAACAAGATTGATATCAGATGGACGGGCTAGTTAAGGGTTAACTGTAGAGCAACATGTCAAAAGGATCTATCTGCTTTGATCGATTTTTTGATCATTCGGTTTCTTTCAACCGCCACGGCTTATTCAACACGTATCATGGTATGTCCTTTACACCATTTGATAGCGGAGAATCTCTAGCTTTTTAATAAAAACCACGTTGGGAATAGTTAATTTAGGTGAACTATTAAACAATGAAAAGTCAGCGGCAAATAGAGATAGATAGAAAGAATCGGTCAGACCATCTCTGAGAAAAGTGAGTGCGAAAAATGGTGCACATACACACGTACACACCCACACACAAACATATACACCTATACATGCATATATGCAGAAAACACTCGATTCGTCGAACTGAGTCGTGTAGTATATGACATTCGGCCATTGGATCACTTTTCTACCTTTTAACTAGCCAGTGATCGTTAGGAGAAAGTCAATATGTTTACTTTCATTATGTGATTTCACATTTTTATGAACAACGGACAAAGTTACAATCCGATTGCAATGAAATTCAATAGCAACCTATGGGGCAACTAGACCTTTCATTTGACACTAATTTTGTGAAAATCGGCTCAGCCATCTCTGAGAAAAATGAGTGAGTTTAAACAACCTCAGGATAACTTTCCTTTACATAACTTTTGAACCATATGTTCAATCATAACAAAATTTAAGAGTTAAGGGTTTTAAAGACAGCCCGATCATTTGAAATCAGTTTTATTGAAATTGGTTATGTGGTTTCTGAGATATTGATGTTTCGTGATTTTTACATTTTGATACATAACCTCTAAACTAAAAATCCGATTACAATGAAATTCAATAGCAACCTATGGCGCAACTAGTCCTTTCATTTGCAATTAGCTTTATGAAAATCGGTCCAGCCATCTCTTAGAAAAGTGAGTGAGAAAAAAAAAGTTGCACATACACACACACACACACACACACACACATACACACACATTCATACATACATACATACAGAAAATGCTCAGTTCGTCGAAAGGGGTTGAGTGATATATGACATTCGGCCATTGGGACCACTTTTATACCTTTGGTTTTTTCAGTGATTGCTATACCTTTCTAGGAGAAAGGCAAAACGTAAGCTTTCAAATGCGTACTGTCCGCTGTATACAGCATTGGTTGCTGATAATTGAGGTACTTTTAAGTTTATTGAAATATCACCTGATCGATTCATTTTCAAGAACCAGATCATTCAAAGACAATATTGAAGCAATAATAATAAGAGAAGACATTGGATATGTTAAATTTTGCATTTAACTATGATGTTACTGTTTATTTTTTTGTCGACTGTAGCGGTTAATTCTGTAGATTTATCGGCTTACAGTTTATGTTGGTGCCGATGTAGATAAATTAAGCAAAAACATGTATAAACATCACGTAAAGAAAAATGAATAATCATCAGTTAATACATTTAATTATCGCCTTACTTATTGAAAGTTTAAGACCAAAAATAAAGATAAAGCAATGGCAAAAAACACTAATAAGTTTACATATATTCTGCAAGTAAGGATTTTTCCATCCAACATTCTTAGTTTACTCGATACAGATATTACACCACAGCTGAGCGGGAGAAGAGTGGTGAATCACTCTAGAGTGAATGCATAGCAGAACGCCGCGCGGAGTACACTGCTGAGATCAACTCGATATAATTCAAAGAGCCAACATGCGTGACGTACGGCTGGATTATTTTTTTTCAGTTTCGAGATGCATAGTGAACACCGTTGTCTACTTGCCTACATGGGTATATGTTTCTCTCACAAAGCACGTTCTGCAGTGATCTCTGTTGTGTTTGAGCGTATTGTCCTTTCGTGTGAAAAGATCCCACCAGTTTGCGATCTCTCTGGAGAAATATTTCAGCACGATTTGCTGCTCTCTTCAAGCAAGTGCGTCGCTTTGCTCAGCCGTGTGAGGCCTTTGTCATGCTGAATGCCAACGCGAGCGATCGGGTGAGGAGCTTACCGTGGGTTATTGAACAGCTCTTCCTACGGCTGTTCATTAACCTACGGTTGGTTTCTCGTCCGATCGCTCGCGTTGGCGTTCAGCATGACCATAAGGCCTGAGGCTCCGGATGTAGTGGACGTGGATAACGGCGCAGGACGATTTGTCTTGCCGTGTAGTAATGATACACATTTGGATTTGTATCATGTCTATGTATTCCTTGTGCAGCTAATGCATTATGCATTTCACACATTCTTGTGCGTTAATAACGCAGAAAACGAGTGAACTGAGAGGACACAGTGGCTGCGTAAGACTTGAACTTTTGCGTGTAGTAATGGCAGCGGATAGCGCCCTGTGTTATCCATCACAAGGAATACCTTATTCGCACTGTCAGTGATAACGCATAGATGTGATCGGCATCTTATCCGATAATCAATTTAATAGCGAATTGTCCTTTTCAGGATAAATTAAATAGCTAATTGAAGAGTTGATATTTTCTTTTAAATTAATAAAGCTTCAATTTAAATGATGGAATAGTTATAGATTTGAATTCATTTTCATGCCTCAAAACGTACTGAATCATCTTTTCCTTCAGTAATATGCAACACCCGAACAGCTTTTGTTATCTGCATAAAAATTAAGTTTTCACATAATCAAACCTTAAAAATTTGTTAAGCCCAATAATGGCAAGCAACTATACTATTGAAAATGTTAAATCTTTGTTGAAACGCAAACTTCGATTGCTCAGATTGTTCGTAATATGATTGTTTTTCCAAGCACGGTCGACAGAGTTATAGACATAGTAATTAAGAATGTACTATTTAGCCTATACCAGAGCCTGTTTCAGCCGAAACTGCTCATATTAGGTCTAGATAGCGACTAAAACAATCTTTACTTAACAGCAGCAGCAGCAGCTGTGGCAGCGGATAGTATCAGCAGCAGCATTGGTATCAGCAGCGATGTTGACAGGGCCAGTAGTGCAGCGGCACTTCCTCTTTTTATTTTTTTATTTTTATTTTTATTTTTAAGCGGCACTTCCTCTAGTGAAAGTTGCCTTAGTGCAGTAGCGAGCATCATCAGTAGGCACATTAGCCGACACTTCCTTTAATGTAAAGTTGCCGTATTTTGACAACACACTAAGGATTTGGAATGTTGGCGTTCAAAATAGATGGGCCGTCAAATTTTCAGTGTAAAAACAGAAATGATAGAAATATAGACGATGGAATTTTTATTTGTTCAGCAAAGTTTCATATTTTGGCATGTTCTAGAATATTGCCAAATAAACTACTCCTCTATTCCTTAACACAAAATAGTTAATATTTTTAATATATGAAAACGCCTCAGTTCATTTATATCAAGTCCTGTGGAAATAATACTGGATTATAAATGCAAGCAAATAATCTGCAATCTTCGGAGATATATGGACTTGAAATCTGGCTATTTTCAGCAAAAAACTAGAAATATTTTTCAAACAAATGAAAATATCAAACCAATATATTCTATTTATTTATTTCGTCAAGCAAATGTAGACTACAATTATAATAATACAATGGTTTTTTATATTCTATACATTATTTCCAGTAGTTAGTCGTTTTTTTATTTGATTTCTGCCCATAGGGATGTCGATATTTTCGCAGTGCTGATTATAGTGACGCATCATGCGATTTATTGGGCCATTTTTTGAGTAGTTAGTTCTGTGAGAGTTTTCCGAAAATATTTTACGATTTCTTAATTGACGACTGGGTGCATAAAAATTTAGTTGCGATAATAATTTAGAAGATTGCACGCGTTGAGAAATAATGTCATTGATAAAATAGAGCATTGAAAGTTCGCGGCGTTCTTTAAGTGCTTGTATGTCTATAAGCATGCAGCGTGCTTCATATGATGGTACTTATTCTCTTCGTATTCTACTTCAAAAACCAACCGCAATTAGGAAAAAATGCAATCCACAGGCAAAAATTTGCACACAATTTGAGAAAGACTCCTTCAAATATAAGGCGACCCTGAAAATTATCTACGGAAACTAGGAAAAAACTACACACATCTGCAGGTCAATAAAATCTGCACACGAACTCTGAAAATCTGCATTTTGCAAAGCACATCTGGTATCCCTGATTCGGACAACGCTGGTTTGATTTAAATTCGCGACTACGAAGGTGCTGATATTTGTTTGGTTTTTGCATGAGAAAAAGATGGAGGGAAATATTTTTGCTTTTGTCATCACACACATTTTGACAATTGCATATGAGAGTTCGCCTAGGTGCGAACAGCCTTTGAAATCTCTTTCAGTTCGTAGTCGCAAATGGTGTGTTAATGTGTGTCATTCCAAGAGAATCCAAGGTGAACTCTTATGAATGTAGTTGTGATATTGGCGCTCGCGAGAAAAAAAAAACACTGAAGGAAAGTTTCAGATTGAAATGGTCTATTCAAATCTTCTTGCTGTAAATCGAACTTTTGAATGAATCTCATTTTTGACACAGAAGAAAACTTTTTCTCGATTTGTGTGGGCCCAAAAATGTGGGGCCCTACCCCTCGGGCCCCCCCAGGCCCCCCTTAAATCCGGCACTGGTTCCACAAAAAAAAAATATAAATTCCAAAACGTGCACAAAGTTTCTGCTATATGTTAAAAAGGGAAGGTATCGTTGTTTTGCTTTCGTCTCGATTAGACGCAAATTGTTCATCTCCGCTTGATTCGCAAAATAACAATACACGAGTTATCGTACGGATGTTTTTTTTTGTCGATTAGTTCTTGTGCTGCGCGATAACAATAGCCTGTGCAGGATATACTGTACAGTATATCGGCAGAAACATCTTCTGCACACTGGTAGGGGCAGGCTACCCCGCCAGTGATCTGATACGCAGCTGATATATCAGCAAGAATAATTCTCCCGCACCGCTGTTACCCCGCTAGCAGCACGGACCACCATACGATCGAGCGAGTGGAAGTCAACTACAAGTGGCATCTACAAGGCCACTGTGTCACAACGCGAAGCTGGATCGTCATCGTTTGTTCTGCGGAGACACTCGATTGATCCTACTATCAGCCGTGAGGTCGTGACTTAGACAATTACTATCAATATTATAATTATTGTAATTATTATTATTATTATTGTTATTATTATTATTATTATTATTATTATTATTATTATTATTATTATTATTATTATTATTATTATTATTATTATTATTATTATTATTATTATTATTATTATTATTTTTATTATTATTATTATTATTATCATTATTATTATTATTATTATTATTATTATTATTATTATTATTCATTCCGCGTCGAACACTCGACAGAAACGGACGTGCAAAGTGGTCGTTCTATTACAATCCGGTCCGTGTGTACGAATAGCCAAACAAAAGAGTGTATTATTCGCGCTAAAGGCCAACTAGATTGTGAGTTGAGTCGATACGTTCTGTAAACGGCTCACAACTTTGTCTGTATTGGTGCAAAATACCAGCTGCAGTTTTGATCTGTGCACAGTGAATAGATCTTTCTAATTAAAGGCCATCAGTTGACAGTCGAGTCGTGTCGCTGTGCTGAGTGATCTCACACCCGGCTCACTGCTGGTGGCTGTATTGGTGCTGCTGTACTGGTGCTGCTGGCTGCTTTGGGTGCAGCTTCGAACGATCGGACAACCACCCGAAGAAGTAAAGAGGTACGTGTTCTTGTCGGCGCTAGTGCGCTAGTGCGCTACATTTAGCGCAATGGATATAGATCCCTCGCCTCCCGTGCCACCATCCCCGAACCCCCCTGACCCTGACCCTTCTGTTACCCCCTCCCCTGTTCATTCTCCAGTCCCCCCTCGCCCCAGGCTTTACCCGGACGGATCTCAACAGGGCAGCTTTACTGTTTATTTTCGTCCAAAGGCAGGAGTGAATTCAAAGCGTTTAAACATACTGCAAATTGCTAAAGACCTGACGAAGGGGTACAAGGCCGTGACCGAAATTTCCAAGGTCCGACCTAACAAGCTCCGTGTCGTGGTCAGTGATCTGGCACAGGCCAATGCTATCGCTTGCTCTGAGCTCTTCACACGCGAGTATCGCGTCTACATACCCGCACGAGACGTGGAGATCGACGGTGTCATAACCGATTCGAGTCTGTCTGTCGAGTGTATCCTAAAAAGGACAACCGGTTGCTTCAAAAATACCGAAACACAGGTGAAGATTTTGGATTGTAAGCAATTGCGGTCCATGTCTCTCGTCGGCGGTAAAAAAGTTTACACTCCGTCAGACTCGTTTCGCGTTACGTTTGCCGGATCTGCACTCCCTAGCCACGTCTCGATCGACCGGGTTCGTCTGCCTGTGCGATTGTATGTACCCCGTGTTATGAATTGCACCAATTGCAAGCAGTTATGCCACACAGCCCCCTACTGCTGCAATAAGGCACGATGTAGCAAGTGTGGGGAGACTCATGCGGAAGATTCTTGCAGTGTTAATGCTGAAAAATGTATTCACTGTGGGGAAAACCAGCATGAGCTCTCCACATGCCCGGTGTACATGCAGCGCAGAGATAAAATCAAGCGGTCACTTAAGGAGCGTTCAAAGCGTTCTTACGCTGAGATGCTGAAGAAGACCGTGACCACTTCTACCATGACATCGAACCCCTTTGATCTGTTGCCCTCTGATGAAACCGATTCTGACGATTCAGCAGCGGGAACATCTTATGCCAATCCTGGGGAGTCTAGGAAGAGGAAAAATGTTTCTTCTCCTAAACTTCCCCGTAAAGGTCCTAAGATTTCCCAAAGTGTAATGAAAAGTACGAACAAACCAAACAGTGCTGCGGAAAAACCGAAGCAAACTCCTCCTGGGCTTGCAAATTAAAAGTCCCAGAAGGAGTTCCCAGCACTGCCAGGAACATCTAAAACCCCAGTTGTTCCTTTTGCACATCCAGTTGATGAAACAAACTCTGGATTAGTGAAATTTTCTGACATTGTGGACTGGATTTTTGAAAATTTCAATGTACCCGATCCAATTGAAATTTTTCTTACAGCATTCCTCCCAACAGTTAGATCATTTTTGAAGCAGTTGACTGCCCAATGGCCCCTCCTTGCAGCGATTGTATCCTTCGATGCCTAATTCAACTGCGTACATGAAGGATTCTATCTCTGTCTTACAGTGGAATTGTAGAAGTATTTTACCAAAAATTGATTCGTTTAAAGTTTTGATAAATAAAAACAAATGATATGCATTTTCCCTTTGTGAAACTTGGCTTACTTCAAATATTGATCTCAACTTCCATGATTTTAATATTATTCGCCTTGATCGAGACACCCCATATGGAGGAGGACTTTTAGGGATTAAAAAGTGCTATTCTTTCTATCGTATTAACCTCCCCTCGATTCCAGGCATCGAAGTTGTCGCATGTCAAATGACAATACAAGGTAAAGAGCTTTGTATTGCCTCAATATATATTCCTCCCAGAGCACAGGTTGGGCAACGGCTGCTCTTTGATTTAATAGAACTTCTTCCCTCGCCACGTTTGATTTTGGGAGACTTCAACTCTCATGGCGTGGCTTGGGGTTCCCCATACAATGATAACCGCTCCTCTTTAATCTATAACCTTTGCGATGACTTCGACATGACTATTTTAAACAACGGTGAAATGACACGTATCCCGAAACCTCCAGCGCGCCCAAGCGCTTTGGATCTATCCTTATGTTCGACGTCGCTACGGTTGGATTGCACATGGAAGGTAATCCTTGATCCTCACGGTAGCGACCATTTGCCTATTCTTATTTCAATTAATAACGGGTCAACTCGCATGCGACCAATTGACATTCCGTATGACCTCACACGGAATGTCGATTGGAAGTTATACGAGGAAATGATTTCAAAAGCGGTCGAGTCGATTCAACATCATCCACCTCTTGAAGAATACAACCTCCTCGCGGGCTTGATTCTCGACGCCGCGTTGCAAGCCCAAACGAAGAAATATCCCGGCGTAACGATCAAAGAACGGCCTCCCACTCCGTGGTGGGACCAAGAGTGCTCCGATGTCTACACGCAAAGATCCGACGCGTATCTGACCTTCCGGGATACAGACGATGCCGACGACTTTAAACGTTATTCGGAGCTTGATACCAAGTTTAAAAGCTTGACTAAGGCAAAGAAACGCGGATATTGGCGTCGGTTCGTAAACGAGACGTCGAGGGAGACATCAATGAGCACTCTTTGGAACACAGCCCGAAGAATGCGGAATCGCGTAACGGTCAACGAAAGCGAGGAGTCCTCAAGTAGGTGGATATTTGATTTTGCCAGGAAAGTATGTCCGGACTCTGTTCCTGAGCAAAACATTGTTCGCGATGCGTCTCCGGGCCACGACGCGATTGAGTCACCTTTTACGATGGCAGAATTTTCAGTTGCCCTCCTGTCCTGTAACAATAACGCGCCTGGGTTAGATAGAATCAAATTCAACTTGTTGAAGAATCTACCCGGCAATGCCAAGAGGCGCTTGTTGAACTTGTTCAATAAGTTCCTGGAGCAAAATATTGTACCGCAGCATTGGAGGCAAGTGAAGGTGATCGCCATCCAAAAACCAGGGAAACCAGCTTCTGATCACAACTCTTATAGGCCGATTGCAATGCTATCCTGTATCCGGAAATTGATGGGAAAAATGATACTCCGTCGTTTAGACCATTGGGTCGAATCAAATGGTCTACTATCAGATACTCAATTTGGCTTCCGCCGTGCCAAAGGGACGAATGATTGTCTTGCGTTGCTTTCAACAGATATTCAGCTGACGTATGCTCGCAAAGAACAAATGGCGTCTGCGTTCTTGGACATTAAGGGGGCTTTTGATTTTATTTCTATTGACATTCTTTCGGGCAAACTTCACCGACAAGGATTTTCTCCAATTTTGAACAATTTTTTGCACAATTTGTTGTCCGAAAAGCACATGCATTTTACGCACGGCGATTTGGCAACTTTTCGCATTAGCTACATGGGTCTTCCCCAGGGCTCATGTTTAAGCCCCCTTCTTTACAACTTTTATGTAAATGACATCGACGAATGTCTGGCAAACTCATGCACGATAAGACAACTTGCAGACGACAGTGTAATCTTTGTTACAGGAGCCAAAGCTGCCGATTTGCAAGGACCATTGCAAGATACCTTGGACAATTTGTCTGCTTGGGCTTTACAGCTAGGTATCGAATTCTCTCCGGAGAAGACTGAGATAGTAGTTTTTTCTAGGAAGCATGAACCTGCTCAGCTTCAAACACAATTAATGGGTAAAACGATTTCTCAGGTTTTGGTACACAAATATCTTGGTGTCTGGTTCGACTCTAAAGGCACCTGGGGTTGTCACGTGAGGTATCTGATGAAAAAATGTCAACAAAGAGTGAATTTTCTTCGTACAATAACCGGACAATGGTGGGGAGCCCACCCAGGAGACCTTATAAGGCTTTACCAAACAACGATATTGTCTGTTATTGAATACGGGTGTTTCTGCTTCCGCTCCGCAGCAAACACACATTTGATCAAACTGGAGCGAATACAATATCGTTGTTTGCGTATCGCCTTAGGTTGCATGCAGTCGACCCATACGATGAGTTTGGAGGTCTTAGCTGGAGTACTACCATTGAAAAACCGCTTCTGGAGCCTGTCTTCTCGTATTCTTATCAAATGTGAGGTCTTGAACCGTCCCGTGATTGAAAATTTTGAAAGGTTAATCGAACTTAATTCTCAAACCCGTTTTATGACATTGTATTTCAATCACATGTCCCAAAATATTAACCCTTCTTCGAGTATTCCAAATCGTGTCGACTTATCAAATACTTCTGATTCTACTGTGTTTTTCGATACATCCATGATAGAAGAAACTCGTGGAATCCCGGATCATTTACGCGTGCAGCAGATCCCCAAAATTTTTTCCAATAAATATCGAAACATCAACTGCGACAATATGTACTACACTGACGGATCACTTCTTGATGGGTCCACTGGCTTCGGTATCTTCAATAACAATTTAACCGTCTCCCATAAGCTCGATAATCCTGCTTCTGTTTACGTCGCAGAATTAGCCGCAATTCAGTACACCCTAGGGATTATCGAAAAAATGCCCACGGACCATTATTTCATCTTTACGGACAGTCTCAGTTCCATTGAGGCTATCCGATCGATGAAAGATGTTAAGCACTCTCCGTATTTCCTGGGGAAAATACGGGAACATCTGAGTGCTTTATCCGAAAAATCTACTCAGATTACCTTAGCGTGGGTCCCTTCTCACTGCTCGATACCGGGTAATGAGAAAGCGGACTTTTTGGCTAAGGTGGGCGCAACAAACGGTGATATTTATGAAAGACCAATTGCCTTTAATGAATTTTTCAGTTGGCAAAATTCTTGGACCAAGGGGGAACTGGGAAGGTGGTTACATTCCATAATCCCCAAGGTATCGACGAACCCGTGGTTCAAGGGGTTGGATGTAGGTCGGGATTTCATTTGCGTGATGTCCCGGCTTATGTCCAATCACTATAGATTTGACGCGCATCTCCGTCGTGTTGGGCTCGGGGAGAGTGGTATCTGTGCCTGTGGTGAAGGTTATCACGACATAGAGCACGTTGTTTGGTCATGCCCTGTACACCGTGACGCCAGGTCTAGATTAGTAGCTTCCCTGCAGGCCGAAGGTAGGCAGCCGGCTGTTCCTGTTCGTGATGTCTTGACGAGCCGTGACCTATCTCACATGTCCCTTATATACGTTTTCCTGAAATCCATCCACGCCCCAGTTTAGTCCTATCCCCTTCCGCCTACATCCAACCAAACGACAAGAACACGTTAAGACCCCGGATCCGGAAACAGCAACTAGACCCGCACGATACTCTCAGGCCCCGAGGGAGACAACCCAATATGCCAGTCCGTAATATCTTGGCCCAGCAGCGGAACATATTCAATATGCTGCTTACCTATGGCGATGGAAAACCATCAAACAACTATTCAGTGCTTTTCATGCAAAACATTCTAGCTTAAGTTAGATTTAGTTTCAGCTCGTAGTCGGCAGCGAGGATAAAAAATTTGCTTTTAGTTATTAAGATACTTTAGAAAGTAAGCTACCAGATATAATTGGCGCCGTTAAACATTGAATTGTATTTGTGCCGTGTCAAATAAACTATAGATGAGGAAAAAAAAAATTATTATTATTATTATAATTATTATTATTATTATTATAAATACTATTATTATTATTATTATTATTATTATTATTATTATTATTATTATTATTATTATTATTATTATTATTATTATTATTATTATTATTATTATTATTATTGTTATTATTATTATTATTATTATTATTATTATTATTATTATTATTATTATTATTATTATTATTATTATTATTATTATTATTATTATTATTATTATTATTATTATTATTATTATTATTATTATTATTATTATTATTATTATTATTATTATTATTATTATTATTATTATTATTATTATTATTATTATTATTATTATTATTATTATTATTATTATTATTATTATTATTATTATTATTATTATTATTATTATTATTATTATTATTATTATTATTATTATTATTATTATTATTATTATTATTATTATTATTATTATTATTATTATTATTATTATTATTATTATTATTATTATTATTATTATTATTATTATTATTATTATTATTATTACTATTATTATTATTATTATTATTATTATTATTATTATTATTATTATTATTATTATTATTATTATTATTATTATTATTATTATTATTATTATTATTATTATTATTATTATTATTATTATTATTATAATTATTATTATTACTATTATTATTATTATTATTATTATTATTATTATTATTGTTATTATTATTATTATTATTTTTATTATTATTATTATTATTATTATTATTATTATTATTATTATTATTATTATTATTATTATTGTTATTATTATTATTATTATTATTATTTTTATTATTATTATTATTATTATCATTATTATTATTATTATTATTATTATTATTATTATTATTATTATTCATTCCGCGTCGAACACTCGACAGAAACGGACGTGCAAAGTGGTCGTTCTATTACAATCCGGTCCGTGTGTACGAATAGCCAAACAAAAGAGTGTATTATTCGCGCTAAAGGCCAACTAGATTGTGAGTTGAGTCGATACGTTCTGTAAACGGCTCACAACTTTGTCTGTATTGGTGCAAAATACCAGCTGCAGTTTTGATCTGTGCACAGTGAATAGATCTTTCTAATTAAAGGCCATCAGTTGACAGTCGAGTCGTGTCGCTGTGCTGAGTGATCTCACACCCGGCTCACTGCTGGTGGCTGTATTGGTGCTGCTGTACTGGTGCTGCTGGCTGCTTTGGGTGCAGCTTCGAACGATCGGACAACCACCCGAAGAAGTAAAGAGGTACGTGTTCTTGTCGGCGCTAGTGCGCTAGTGCGCTACATTTAGCGCAATGGATATAGATCCCTCGCCTCCCGTGCCACCATCCCCGAACCCCCCTGACCCTGACCCTTCTGTTACCCCCTCCCCTGTTCATTCTCCAGTCCCCCCTCGCCCCAGGCTTTACCCGGACGGATCTCAACAGGGCAGCTTTACTGTTTATTTTCGTCCAAAGGCAGGAGTGAATTCAAAGCGTTTAAACATACTGCAAATTGCTAAAGACCTGACGAAGGGGTACAAGGCCGTGACCGAAATTTCCAAGGTCCGACCTAACAAGCTCCGTGTCGTGGTCAGTGATCTGGCACAGGCCAATGCTATCGCTTGCTCTGAGCTCTTCACACGCGAGTATCGCGTCTACATACCCGCACGAGACGTGGAGATCGACGGTGTCATAACCGATTCGAGTCTGTCTGTCGAGTGTATCCTAAAAAGGACAACCGGTTGCTTCAAAAATACCGAAACACAGGCGAAGATTTTGGATTGTAAGCAATTGCGGTCCATGTCTCTCGTCGGCGGTAAAAAAGTTTACACTCCGTCAGACTCGTTTCCCGTTACGTTTGCCGGATCTGCACTCCCTAGCCACGTCTCGATCGACCGGGTTCGTCTGCCTGTGCGATTGTATGTACCCCGTGTTATGAATTGCACCAATTGCAAGCAGTTATGCCACACAGCCGCCTACTGCTGCAATAAGGCACGATGTAGCAAGTGTGGGGAGACTCATGCGGAAGATTCTTGCAGTGTTAATGCTGAAAAATGTATTCACTGTGGGGAAAACCAGCATGAGCTCTCCACATGCCCGGTGTACATGCAGCGCAGAGATAAAATCAAGCGGTCACTTAAGGAGCGTTCAAAGCGTTCTTACGCTGAGATGCTGAAGAAGACCGTGACCACTTCTACCATGACATCGAACCCCTTTGATCTGTTGCCCTCTGATGAAACCGATTCTGACGATTCAGCAGCGGGAACATCTTATGCCAATCCTGGGGAGTCTAGGAAGAGGAAAAATGTTTCTTCTCCTAAACTTCCCCGTAAAGGTCCTAAGATTTCCCAAAGTGTAATGAAAAGTACGAACAAACCAAACAGTGCTGCGGAAAAACCGAAGCAAACTCCTCCTGGGCTTGCAAATTAAAAGTCCCAGAAGGAGTTCCCAGCACTGCCAGGAACATCTAAAACCCCAGTTGTTCCTTTTGCACATCCAGTTGATGAAACAAACTCTGGATTAGTGAAATTTTCTGACATTGTGGACTGGATTTTTGAAAATTTCAATGTACCCGATCCAATTAAAATTTTTCTTACAGCATTCCTCCCAACAGTTAGATCATTTTTGAAGCAGTTGACTGCCCAATGGCCCCTCCTTGCAGCGATTGTATCCTTCGATGCCTAATTCAACTGCGTATATGAAGGATTCTATCTCTGTCTTACAGTGGAATTGTAGAAGTATTTTACCAAAAATTGATTCGTTTAAAGTTTTGATAAATAAAAACAAATGCGATGCATTTTCCCTTTGTGAAACTTGGCTTACTTCAAATATTGATCTCAACTTCCATGATTTTAATATTATTCGCCTTGATCGAGACACCCCATATGGAGGAGGACTTTTAGGGATTAAAAAGTGCTATTCTTTCTATCGTATTAACCTCCCCTCGATTCCAGGCATCGAAGTTGTCGCATGTCAAATGACAATACAAGGTAAAGAGCTTTGTATTGCCTCAATATATATTCCTCCCAGAGCACAGGTTGGGCAACGGCTGCTCTTTGATTTAATAGAACTTCTTCCCTCGCCACGTTTGATTTTGGGAGACTTCAACTCTCATGGCGTGGCTTGGGGTTCCCCATACAATGATAACCGCTCCTCTTTAATCTATAACCTTTGCGATGACTTCGACATGACTATTTTAAACAACGGTGAAATGACACGTATCCCGAAACCTCCAGCGCGCCCAAGCGCTTTGGATCTATCCTTATGTTCGACGTCGCTACGGTTGGATTGCACATGGAAGGTAATCCTTGATCCTCACGGTAGCGACCATTTGCCTATTCTTATTTCAATTAATAACGGGTCAACTCGCATGCGACCAATTGACATTCCGTATGACCTCACACGGAATCTCGATTGGAAGTTATACGAGGAAATGATTTCAAAAGCGGTCGAGTCGATTCAACATCATCCACCTCTTGAAGAATACAACCTCCTCGCGGGCTTGATTCTCGACGCCGCGTTGCAAGCCCAAACGAAGAAATATCCCGGCGTAACGATCAAAGAACGGCCTCCCACTCCGTGGTGGGACCAAGAGTGCTCCGATGTCTACACGCAAAGATCCGACGCGTATCTGACCTTCCGGGATACAGACGATGCCGACGACTTTAAACGTTATTCGGAGCTTGATACCAAGTTTAAAAGCTTGACTAAGGCAAAGAAACGCGGATATTGGCGTCGGTTCGTAAACGAGACGTCGAGGGAGACATCAATGAGCACTCTTTGGAACACAGCCCGAAGAATGCGGAATCGCGTAACGGTCAACGAAAGCGAGGAGTCCTCAAGTAGGTGGATATTTGATTTTGCCAGGAAAGTATGTCCGGACTCTGTTCCTGAGCAAAACATTGTTCGCGATGCGTCTCCGGGCCACGACGCGATTGAATCACCTTTTACGATGGCAGAATTTTCAGTTGCCCCCCTGTCCTGTAACAATAACGCGCCTGGGTTAGATAGAATCAAATTCAACTTGTTGAAGAATCTACCCGGCAATGCCAAGAGGCGCTTGTTGAACTTGTTCAATAAGTTCCTGGAGCAAAATATTGTACCGCAGCATTGGAGGCAAGTGAAGGTGATCGCCATCCAAAAACCAGGGAAACCAGCTTCTGATCACAACTCTTATAGGCCGATTGCAATGCTATTCTGTATCCGGAAATTGATGGAAAAAATGATACTCCGTCGTTTAGACCATTGGGTCGAATCAAATGGTCTACTATCAGATACTCAATTTGGCTTCCGCCGTGCCAAAGGGACGAATGATTGTCTTGCGTTGCTTTCAACAGATATTCAGCTGGCGTATGCTCGCAAAGAACAAATGGCGACATTCTTTCGGGCAAACTTCACCGACAAGGATTTTCTCCAATTTTGAACAATTTTTTGCACAATTTGTTGTCCGAAAAGCACATGCATTTTACGCACGGCGATTTGGCAACTTTTCGCATTAGCTACATGGGTCTTCCCCAGGGCTCATGTTTAAGCCCCCTTCTTTACAACTTTTATGTAAATGACATCGACGAATGTCTGGCAAACTCATGCACGATAAGACAACTTGCAGACGACAGTGTAATCTCTGTTACAGGAGCCAAAGCTGCCGATTTGCAAGGACCATTGCAAGATACCTTGGACAATTTGTCTGCTTGGGCTTTACAGCTAGGTATCGAATTCTCTCCGGAGAAGACTGAGATAGTAGTTTTTTCTAGGAAGCATGAACCTGCTCAGCTTCAAACACAATTAATGGGTAAAACGATTTCTCAGGTTTTGGTACACAAATATCTTGGTGTCTGGTTCGACTCTAAAGGCACCTGGGGTTGTCACGTGAGGTATCTGATGAAAAAATGTCAACAAAGAGTGAATTTTCTTCGTACAATAACCGGACAATGGTGGGGAGCCCACCCAGGAGACCTTATAAGGCTTTACCAAACAACGATATTGTCTGTTATTGAATACGGGTGTTTCTGCTTCCGCTCCGCAGCAAACACACATTTGATCAAACTGGAGCGAATACAATATCGTTGTTTGCGTATCGCCTTAGGTTGCATGCAGTCGACCCATACGATGAGTTTGGAGGTCTTAGCTGGAGTACTACCATTGAAAAACCGCTTCTGGAGCCTGTCTTCTCGTATTCTTATCAAATGTGAGGTCTTGAACCGTCCCGTGATTGAAAATTTTGAAAGGTTAATCGAACTTAATTCTCAAACCCGTTTTATGACATTGTATTTCAATCACATGTCCCAAAATATTAACCCTTCTTCGAGTATTCCAAATCGTGTCGACTTATCAAATACTTCTGATTCTACTGTGTTTTTCGATACATCCATGATAGAAGAAACTCGTGGAATCCCGGATCATTTACGCGTGCAGCAGATCCCCAAAATTTTTTCCAATAAATATCGAAACATCAACTGCGACAATATGTACTACACTGACGGATCACTTCTTGATGGGTCCACTGGCTTCGGTATCTTCAATAACAATTTAACCGTCTCCCATAAGCTCGATAATCCTGCTTCTGTTTACGTCGCAGAATTAGCTGCAATTCAGTACACCCTAGGGATTATCGAAAAAATGCCCACGGACCATTATTTCATCTTTACGGACAGTCTCAGTTCCATTGAGGCTCTCCGATCGATGAAAGATGTTAAGCACTCTCCGTATTTCCTGGGGAAAATACGGGAACATCTGAGTGCTTTATCCGAAAAATCTACTCAGATTACCTTAGCGTGGGTCCCTTCTCACTGCGCGATACCGGGTAATGAGAAAGCGGACTTTTTGGCTAAGGTGGGCGCAACAAACGGTGATATTTATGAAAGACCAATTGCCTTTAATGAATTTTTCGCATTTGTACGTCAGAATACGATCATCAGTTGGCAAAATTCTTGGACCAAGGGGGAACTGGGAAGGTGGTTACATTCCATAATCCCCAAGGTATCGACGAACCCGTGGTTCAAGGGGTTGGATGTAGGTCGGGATTTCATTTGCGTGATGTCCCGGCTTATGTCCAATCACTATAGATTTGACGCGCATCTCCGTCGTGTTGGGCTCGGGGAGAGTGGTATCTGTGCCTGTGGTGAAGGTTATCACGACATAGAGCACGTTGTTTGGTCATGCCCTGTACACCGTGACGCCAGGTCTAGATTAGTAGCTTCCCTGCAGGCCGAAGGTAGGCAGCCGGCTGTTCCTGTTCGTGATGTCTTGGCGAGCCGTGACCTATCTCACATGTCCCTTATATACGTTTTCCTGAAATCCATCCACGCCCCAGTTTAGTCCTATCCCCTTCCGCCTACATCCAACCAAACGACAAGAACACGTTAAGACCCCGGATCCGGAAACAGCAACTAGACCCGCACGATACTCTCAGGCCCCGAGGGAGACAACCCAATATGCCAGTCCGTAATATCTTGGCCCAGCAGCGGAACATATTCAATATGCTGCTTACCTATGGCGATGGAAAACCATCAAACAACTATTCAGTGCTTTTCATGCAAAACATTCTAGCTTAAGTTAGATTTAGTTTCAGCTCGTAGTCGGCAGCGAGGATAAAAAATTTGCTTTTAGTTATTAAGATACTTTAGAAAGTAAGCTACCAGATATAATTGGCGCCGTTAAACATTGAAT
Source organism: Wyeomyia smithii (assembly GCF_029784165.1). NCBI lineage: Eukaryota > Metazoa > Arthropoda > Insecta > Diptera > Culicidae > Wyeomyia > Wyeomyia smithii. Next base: position 165,753,809 of record NC_073696.1, on the reverse strand, counting down.
TGTATTTGTGCCGTGTCAAATAAACTATAGATGAGGAAAAAAAAAATTATTATTATTATTATTATTATTATTATTATTATTATTATTATTATTGTTATTATTATTATTATTATTTTTATTATTATTATTATTATTATTATTTTTATTATTATTATTATTATTATTATTATTATTGTTATTATTATTATTATTATTATTATTATTATTATTATTATTATTATTATTATTATTATTATTATTATTATTATTATTATTATTATTATTATTATTATTATTATTATTATTATTATTATTATTATTATTATTATTATTATTATTATTAGTTTTATAATTATTATTATTATTATTATTATTATTATTATTATTATTATTATTATTATTATTATTATTATTATTATTATTATTATTATTATTATTATTATTATTATTATTATTATTATTATTATTATTATTGTTATTATTATTATTATTATTATTATTATTATTATTATTATTATTATTATTATTATTATTATTATTATTATTATTATTATTATTATTATTATTATTATTATTATTATTATTATTATAATTATTATTATTATTATTATTATTATTATTATTATTATTATTATTATTATTATTATTATTATTATTATTATTATTATTATTGTTATTATTATTATTATTTTTATTATTATTATTATTATTATTATTATTATTATTATTATTATTATTATTATTATTATTATTATTATTATTATTATTATTATTATTATTATTTTTATTATTATTATTATTATTATTATTATTATTATTATTATTATTATTATTATTATTGTTATTATTATTAATATTATTATTATTATTTTTATTATTATTATTATTATTATTATTATTATTATTATTATTATTATTATTATTATTATTATTATTATTATTATTATTATTATTATTATTATTATTATTATTATTATTATTATTATTATTATTATTATTATTATTATTATTATTATTATTATTATTATTTTTATTTTTATTATTATTATTATTATTATTATTATTTTTATTATTATTGTTATTATTATTATTATTATTATTATTATTATTATTATTATTATTATTATTATTATTTTTTTTTTTTTTTTTCTTCACATAACATTTATTTGACACGGCACAAATACAATTTAATGTTTAACGGCGCCAATTATATCTGATGACTTAAAAACTAAAGCAAATTTTTTATCCTCGCTGCCGACTACGAGCTGAAATTAAGTCTAACTTAAAACTAGCATGGGATTTCCAATCAGTGTTTTGTTGTTCAATGGTCGTCTGATAATCGTCGAATGGCATGTATGGATTCGTTCTGCTGAGCCACGATGTCGTGAGTTGGGACCGAGGCTCGTAGTCCTTGGGTCCTGGTTCTGTTGTGCGGGGTCTGGTTGCTGGTTTTGTGCTTAAGGTTCAAACGTGTTCTTGTCGTTTTGTTGGGTGTAGACGGAGGGGAACGGGACTAGACTGGGGCGTGGATGGATTTCAGGAAAACGTATATAAGGGACATGTAGGATAGGTCACGGCTCGCCAAGACATCACGAACAGGAACAGCCGGCTGTCTACCCTCGGCCTGCAGGGAAGCTATTAATTTAGACCTGGCGTCACGGTGTACAGGGCATGACCAAACCACATGCTCTATGTCGTGATAACCTTCACCACAGGCACAGATACCACTTTCCCCGAGCCCAACACGACGGAGGAGCGCGTCAAATCTATAGTGATTGGACATAAGCCGGGACATCACGCAAATGAAATCCCGACCTACATCCAACCCCTTGAACCACGGGTTCGTCGATACTTTGGGGATTATGGAATGTAACCACCTTCCCAATTCCCCTCTGGTCCAAGCATTTTGCCAACTGATGATCGTATTCTGACGTACAAGTGCGAAAAATTCATTAAAGGCAATTGGTCTTTCATAAATATCACCGTTTGTTGCGCCCACCTTAGCCAAAGAGTCCGCTTTCTCATTACCCGGTATCGAGCAGTGAGAAGGGACCCACGCTAAGGTAATCTGAGTAGATTTTTCGGATAAAGCACTCAGATGTTCCCGTATTTTCCCCAGGAAATACGGAGAGTGCTTAACATCTTTCATCGATCGGAGAGCCTCAATGGAACTGAGACTGTCCGTAAAGATGAAATAATGGTCCGTGGGCATTTTTTCGATAATCCCTAGGGTGTACTGAATTGCAGCTAATTCTGCGACGTAAACAGAAGCAGGATTATCGAGCTTATGGGAGACGGTTAAATTGTTATTGAAGATACCGAAGCCAGTGGACCCATCAAGAAGTGATCCGTCAGTGTAGTACATATTGTCGCAGTTGATGTTTCGATATTTATTGGAAAAAATTTTAGGGATCTGCTGCACGCGTAAATGATCCGGGATTCCACGAGTTTCTTCTATCATGGATGTATCGAAAAACACAGTAGAATCAGAAGTATTTGATAAGTCGACACGATTTGGAATATTCGAAGAAGGGTTAATATTTTGGGACATGTGATTGAAATACAATGTCATAAAACGGGTTTGAGAATTAAGTTCGATTAACCTTTCAAAATTTTCAATCACGGGACGGTTCAAGACCTCACATTTGATTAGAATACGAGAAGACAGGCTCCAGAAGCGGTTTTTCAATGGTAGTACTCCAGCTAAAACCTCCAAACTCATCGTATGGGTCGACTGCATGCAACCTAAGGCGATACGCAAACAACGATATTGTATTCGCTCCAGTTTGATCAAATGTGTGTTTGCTGCGGAGCGGAAGCAGAAACACCCGTATTCAATAACAAACAATATCGTTGTTTGGTAAAGCCTTATAAGGTCTCCTGGATGGGCTCCCCACCATTGTCCGGTTATTGTACGAAGAAAATTCACTCTTTGTTGACATTTTTTCATCAGATACCTCACGTGACAACCCCAGGTGCCTTTAGAGTCGAACCAGACACCAAGATATTTGTGTACCAAAACCTGAGAAATCGTTTTACCCATTAATTGTGTTTGAAGCTGAGCAGGTTCATGCTTCCTAGAAAAAACTACTATCTCAGTCTTCTCCGGAGAGAATTCGATACCTAGCTGTAAAGCCCAAGCAGACAAATTGTCCAAGGTATCTTGCAATGGTCCTTGCAAATCGGCAGCTTTGGCTCCTGTAACAGAGATTACACTGTCGTCTGCAAGTTGTCTTATCGTGCATGAATTTGCCAGACATTCGTCGATGTCATTTACATAAAAGTTGTAAAGAAGGGGGCTTAAACATGAGCCCTGGGGAAGACCCATGTAGCTAATGCGAAAAGTTGCCAAATCGCCATGCGTAAAATGCATGTGCTTTTCGGACAACAAGTTGTGCAAAAAATTGTTCAAAATTGGAGAAAATCCTTGTCGGTGAAGTTTACCCGAAAGAATGTCAATAGAAACGGAATCAAAAGCCCCCTTAATGTCCAAGAACGCAGACGCCATTTGTTCTTTACGAGCATACGCCAGCTGAATATCTGTTGAAAGCAACGCAAGACAATCATTCGTCCCTTTGGCACGGCGGAAGCCAAATTGAGTTTCTGATAGTAGACCATTTGATTCGACCCAGTGGTCTAAACGACGGAGTATCATTTTTTCCATCAATTTCCGGATACAGGATAGCATTGCAATCGGCCTATAAGAGTTGTGATTAGAAGCTGGTTTCCCTGGTTTTTGGATGGCGATCACCTTCACTTGCCTCCAATCCTGCGGTACAATGTTTTGCTCCAGGAACTTATTGAACAAGTTCAACAAGCGCCTCTTGGCATTGCCGGGTAGATTCTTCAACAAGTTGAATTTGATTCTATCTAATCCAGGCGCGTTATTGTTACAGGACAGGAGGGCAACTGAAAGTTCTGCCATCGTAAAAGGTGATTCTATCGCGTCGTGGCCCGGAGACGCATCGCGAACAATATTTTGCTCAGGAACAGAGTCCGGACATACTTTCCTGGCAAAATCAAATATCCACCTACTTGAAGACTCCTCGCTTTCGTTGACCGTTACGCGATTCCGCATTCTTCGGGCTGTGTTCCAAAGAGTGCTCATCGATGTCTCCCTCGACGTCTCGTTCACGAACCGACGCCAATATCCACGTTTCTTTGCTTTAGCCAAGCTTTTAAGCTTGGTATCAAGCTCCGAATACCGTAAATAGTCGCCAGGTATACCTCCCGTCTGGTAGGCCTTAAACGCGTCGGATCTTTGCGTGTAGACATCGGAGCACTCTTGGTCCCACCACGGAGTGGGAGGCCGTTCTTTGATCGTTACGCCGGGATATTTCTTCGTTTGGGCTTGCAACGCGGCGTCGAGAATCAAGCCCGCGAGGAGGTTGTATTCTTCAAGTGGTGAATGATGTTGAATCGACTCGACCGCTTTTGAAATCATTTCCTCGTATAACTTCCAATCGACATTTCGTGTGAGGTCATACGGAATGTCAATTGGTCGCATGCGAGTTGACCCGTTAGTAATTGAAATAAGAATAGGCAGATGGTCGCTACCGTGAGGATCGAGGATTACCTTCCATGTGCAATCCAACCGTAGCGACGTCGAACATAAGGATAGATCCAAAGCGCTTGGGCGCG
>NC_073696.1:164958174-165056189 GCF_029784165.1 Wyeomyia smithii | reverse complement strand
ATGGTGGCATCCCGTACCATCTTCGAGTTTCCACAAGAGTCTCTTACTTCAGTGTTTTCGGAGGTATCGATCAGGATAACGCCTTTTACAATTTCATTGACTTGGAATGCTTGTTTCGTCTTTACAAGCGGGCATGTTGGTGTTTGATGGGTTAAAATTTTGTAGATACATTCGTCTTCCACCAAGTTGTTACCCTCGCATATGTCGCATTTTGATGTTTGGGAGTAAATTAGATCGCCATGCTTAGTAACCAGGTTGATATGAGTGTCGATTCGTGTTTCGTTGATTTTCAAGGTATGAAGTTCCAAAAGGTTGTACGTCTTCTCGTCTAGAATTGGTGTCTTGATGAGTATAACTGCTTGTCCTTTGCTGATGCCGATACTAGCTGTGCTGTACTGAAAAATTTCGTGTAAATAATTCAATTTAAGGTTTTGGTTTACAAGTTTATCGAAAATGTACATTTTCTCTTCTACTGAAAGAATATTTTTGTTTAACAAGCCTATTCTAGAAAATTCTATCTGTTCCTCGATGTTCTCTAAAATATGAATAATTTTGTCTGTATTCCAAATAAGGTTAATGAATTCTAAATCTGATCTCAAGCCTTGTACTGAATTATATTCTTTTGATATTTTGGAGCTGATTTTTCCAAGTGCATCTGTAATGTTGTTGATTTTGTCTTTAAAAAGTTCATTGATTTGAATTTGTCGGACTTGGTTGCGGACTAATTTGTTTTCTTGTGTTTGCAATTCTCCTAAGCTTTTATGTATGATTTCGAGATCATCATTATCTGGGTTCCCTGCAATGATTTTAATAGCCGTTCCTAGTGCATTTATTAGTGCTCTTTTTGTTCTGTGTGTATTTAAACTCCTAAGTTTTCCGTTGGCTACTTTAATTTTTTCTACAAGAGTTTGTTCTAAGTGTTCAATTGTTTTGAATGACTGGGTAATTTTTTCTATATATTTTACGTTGTCTTCTAGCGACCTAAGATTGATTTTGTGTAATGTCCTGTCATATCCAGTTTTGATCCTTGCTGTTTTGATTTTGAATGCAACCAGTCCATTGCTGTTGGGAATTTCTTTGTATGTGGTAGCATTAATTGTGTGGATGAAAATTATTCTGAAAGGAAAAAGGGATGGTTTAAATGTTTAGTTTTTAATTCGGTTTTTATGGATTTTAATATCGTTTGCATCAGTAAAAGTGAATTCATCATTGGATTTAACAGTTGCAATTTTATAAAGGTTTTGATCTTTGGTTTGTCTTTGACCAATTTTTATGTATTTTTTTTCGTTTATATTTAAGGTTTTTGGTGTTTCATTTTTATCAAATTTATTCTCGTGTGCTTCCTTTCGCTTATTGAGTTCAACTTTTATCGCGGATTGAATTTTATCAAAATTTCTTGCGATTTCCTCGCTATTTGTAATATTTGTTTTGTTAAAGACTACATCGCGTGGTTTTTGATTAATTGCCGAATGAAAAGTATTGTTGTAAATGTCGGTTAAAATATTCATTATTTCGTTTAATGCCAAATCTTTGTACTTCGCGTGTAAAGTTCTGTACAGCTCAATCAATGTTGAGTGAAACCTTTCAACAATGCCATTCGATTCGGAGGAACTAGCGTGATGAACGACTATTCCTAAATCGTTTAGGAATCCGATAAAATCAATGGATTTAAAGGAAGGTTCTTGATCGCACACAATCGTTACAGGTCTTCCAAACTGTCTAATGTGATCCGTTATTGCTTTTTTCATGTCAATAATGGTTCTTGTTTCGAGTGCAATTATATTCGCGAATTTGGAAAATGAATCAACGATTGTGAGCCATTTATGACCTTTCATGAAAAAGACGTCGATATGGATTCTGTCAAAAACAGTTTCACCAAAGGTACTTCTTTGTATCAGTTTTGGAGGTTTTCTGTCATATTTGCTACGTTTGCAAATATCACAGGATGTGATAAAAATTTTCAGCTTCCTTTCAAGCTCGGGAAAGAAGTATTTTTGGAGAATCTGTTTCTTATTTTCCTTTATCCCCCTGTGACCAAATTCGTGGACTTGTTCGATAAGTTCATCTTGCTCGGTATCTAGACGGATGTCTTCTAGCAGCTTCTCTGAAATAAATACTTTGAAAATTTTATTAGTGGAAAAATGTGTTTTATAGGTTTCTTGAATTAATTGTAGCAGTGAAACTGGAGCTTTTATGCATTTAACTCCTTTGGGGTTCAGATAGTTTTTGAAGATGTTCACAATATCAACCTCTGTATATTGAGGTCTAGCAATTGTATATCTGTGATATTTTGTGAAAACCTCTTCATGAAGATCGGTATCTATATTGCCAATTTTAAAGATCAATTGCGTTTTGAACAGATTAATTGGTCTTTCCGTGCAACTTATAAAGTAGTCATCGCTAGTGTCCGCTGAGTGGACCGTTTCTAAGTCGTCGCTTGAGGTATTAACGTTGACTTCTTCGTTTGTTTCGGATGTTGTAGTTGATTTTCTTCGATGCGATGTCTGCATCAGGTAACTTGATAATTTCACATTTTTCAGTTTTAGCTTGAAGTTGGTTTATGTTGATTTCTATTGGGGACTTGGTATGATTTTGCACTGCTATGAAGGCTAAATTATTCTCACTCTTATAGAGGCCTGGTAATATGGTGAAGTTTTCGTGGTGCTTTTCTTCTTTAATGAGAAAATCTCCGTCTTTTTTTTTTTTTTTTAATCTTTACAAATTGGAATTCCTGTTCTGTTATATTTATTCTGTGATTATCTGGGAATCTCTTTTTCATCTGAATGGTCTTTCTCCCGATTTTTAATGTGTTTTTGCGAATGTCAATTTGAGCGTTCAAGTCTCTTAACGACTCATAACCAATCAATCCATCAAAGAAGTTGTGAAATTTAAAGATGAAAAACTTCAATTTCTTGTTGATTTGAAACGGGTCGAAAGAGGCCGATCTGTTTATTGAGTGGGTTCCTTTTATGTTCGTCACCTTAATTCCCGTTTCGGTTTTGCAGTTTTCTATATTGACGTGGTCTGGTGAAAGATAGTTTTTGTTCGCACCTGTATCGACCAAAAATTTCATTTCACCTTTCGACGTTGGAATTGTAATATAGGGTATGAAGTTGTTGTTATTTGCTTTTAGTGCTTCGCTCACCTGAAAATTTAGCTCGTCGTCGACGAAGTAGTCATCGTCATCCGACTCTAGAACGGATTCCTCCAGCTGATTTGAGGTGTCAGGTTTTTCCTCAAGTTTGCTTTCGCGTTCTGTTTTATTGTCGTGGTTATTCACCTCGACACGAGATTTCGCCGTCCTCATGGAGACGTCATCGTCCGATGGTGAGCTTCTCGTTTTAAATTTTCCCGACCCATATGTTTTTGAATGGTTTGGGTTGTTGGAATTGGAGTTGGCAGGTTTCGCATTAAGCGAGTTGCCGTTGTTGTTGTAATTGTTTTGTTTCGCCTGTCTATTATGAAAACTTTGTTTGTCCATGTTATCTATTGTCGGCTTCTTATTTAGCGTACGTCTGTATGCTGCATTCGCATACTGCGTAGTGATGGCGTAGGCTTCCTCTAAAGATTCTGATCTGTTAAGCCATCAATAAACCTGGTAAGCGTCATAAGACTAACGAGGTTGTTAATTGCTTTTGTTGAATGTCTGTAATCATCCATCGTCGCTGCCGTGGATTTAATGGCAGTGTCGATGGTCTTGATTTTATTGTAGTACTCTGGCAAACTTTTCTTGCCCTGATTTATGTAGAATAGCGACTGGATATGGGACGTGAGATCACGTCTATCTCCAAAAGAATTTAGGATGACATCTTTAATGTCGATCCAATTGTTAGGGTTACCCGCGGCAATCAGGATTTCCTTTGCCTCCCCTATGATTTTGTTCTTAACTGCTCTAACGAGTTGAGAGTATACTGCCTGGCCACGATACCGTTCGAACAAACCGAGTGTGTTCTCAGCGTCTTCGAGCCATGCACTCGTTTCTTTTTTATTACCGTTAAAAGTTGGTAAGTTTTTAATCGGATCGGGTGTCTGAAATTGCAGGAATGGATCATCTGCTTTGGCTTTCATTTGCCTAATGGTTGAAACAAGATCCTGCTGGGTGTCAGTCAGGTTTCTAATATGTTGAAGCAATTGCTCCACTGTTATTTCTTGTTGTTGCACCTGTGGTGGTGCATTTTGATGGTCTCCTAACTCGTCCAGTTCTGGTGCTGGCATGAGGTCTGGGGAGATCATAAGTTCACGCTCCATTTTAAATGAAGTGAGATTTGTTTGTTCACTTGTTATGGGAACTAAACAATATGCGAACCAGTTTTAAGTTAGATATGCGCTCACACTTGCACTAGCTTCACAAATTTATTTTGAGTTTCACACACTTCGTTGTGATATGTGGTATTCAATCGGCAACTAGTCTCGATGAAAAGTGACGATTGAATTTAGTTTAAGAGTGTTTTACTTACAGAAATGCTTTCAGCATCATCTGGAGTCTCAAGTATGGTCCTCTGGTAGGTTGTAGGTAGATGTGTGTGGGTCCTTCCGTCGCTCCGAATCACGCAAACTGAGTGATATGCGCTCACCAGTGGCTTCGCCGATGATCCGGTTATTCTCGATGAATGTTGCTCGGGTTGGGCTTTCGTGAGGTGCTCTGTTTCCAAGCGCTTTTATTTGTTAAAACTTGCGCTTATTTTCACTAAGTGCAGCTTCTATTTGCGATATCACTTGATAGTCACTTTTGGTTTGTTTAACTTAGTCCTAATTTTCACTTGGACTTGTATTTTTTCCGGTTCACTTAGCACTGCTTTTTCCGCACTAAGTCTTTTCCTTAATTCGCACTTAGGAAATTTAGCGTTTCACTACTTCCACGCACTTGCCGTCGACTGCGCCAGTAATGCTCGAATGGTTACGAGTATTATAAAAAAATATTTATTCACGTTTAAGACCGATTACAATAGAACGCACGCTCAAGACTAACTCGATATTCCTATCGCTAAACCTTTTATTAACTAAATCTACCTAGTCAGCACAACCAATATCGTTCGATGGGTCCTCCACGTTGGTATGCGTTGGTCGTGTCTACGTTGCCTTCCTGGGTTGTTGCTACGCTGGAATCTTCCTGGCTCATCATTTCTACGGTGCATCGATCGTTGCGTCCGATCGATGGGGCAAGTTGGCGTTGGTCGTCTCGATGTAGTTACCCTGGCTGTTGCTACGCTGGTTTCTCCTGGCTCATCAATTCCCTGGCGCATCGGTTGCTGTGGTCGATCGATGCGGCGTGTTGGCATGGTCGGCTGGGCTCGTCTTTTCATAACGTATATATATATGTATATATCCAATGTGATGCAGCACTGAGGGTAGAGGTTGTAAGGATTGATTCGCCAGATAGAATGATGGATCAGAAAACAGGTGTAGCATACATATAGCACCTATATATAAATATATATATATATATATATATATATATATATATATATATATATATATATATATATATATATATATATATATATATATATATATATATATATATATATATATATATATATATATATATATATATATATATATATATATATATATATATATATATATATATATATATATATATATATATATATATATATATATATATATATATATATATATATATATATATATATATATATATATATATATATATATATATATATGTATATATTGTTTCACTAAACGAAAATTTCTCACCGGCGTCACTATCCGTTTCACACGGCCACAAGCTCCGGGGTAAGGGTTTTTCACGCGCTTTTTTACAGGTACGCTCGTTGAGGAGGATCACAGGTGAGTATTACAACACTTGTCGGTTAAACTTTATTAATACACTTTTAGCTCTTCTTCTCGTATATTTGCGCTTGCCTTTTTATAGCTAAATTAGCTGAAACTGTGTTTGTGTCAACGTCGTGCATGGTAACAGCGTTGGTAGCATGCAGACGGTATTCGCGCAACTAGTCGAAAAAGCAAATTTCACATATTACGTAACATCGCCGCCTCCTTGAAATTACAATTTCAATAATAACAAATCTACAGCTACAGTTAACATTTTTACATTACAATTGAACATTGGACTATTACTAACAATCTAACACGTAACAATAATATTTTGCATAACACTAAGAACAGTTACTCAGCTTCATCTCCTTCAGCAACAGCAGCAGTGTGATCCGGAAGCAAACAGATTTTTGTGATGGGGCGTGTGATGATTCCACGAGCGGTGCGAAGCGAAACAACCCTCGTCAAACCGTCTGGGCCGGGGGAAGTGGTGACGATGCGTGCCAATGGCCAACGAATGGGTGGCTGAAGCTCATCGACGACTACAACTAATCTGCCAGGCAGCAACGTGTGATTCCGGGGATTCATCGTGGTGTCCCTTTGCAGTTCTTGCAGATATTCGGTGCGCCAGTGACTCCAAAATTTCTGGACGTGCAACTGCAATTTTTGAAAGTGGTCCAGCCGATTTACGGGAATATGTTGATGATCTGGGTCGGGCAGGGCCAGCATACTGGAACCGATCAGGAAATGAGCGGGCGTGAGCGCAGCCAAATCGTTCGGGTCGTCTGACATTGGAAGCAGGGGTCGAGAATTCATCAGCGCTTCAATTTGGGCCAGAATAGTGGACAAATCTTCAAACGACACACGAGATGAACCGAGTTGACGGTACAAATGCTTCTTGGCCACTTTTACGGCCGCCTCCCAGAGACCGCCGAAGTGCGGTGCTTTTGGTGGTGTTAGATGCCATGTGATACCTTCTGCAGCGCACGTTGAAGCAATTTTTTCATTCTCCTCACTTTTTCGCAGCATGGCAAAAAGCTCGTTCAAGTCGTTCTTGGCCCCTTCAAAATTTTTGCCGTTGTCTGAGTGAATGTGGGCAGGGCGACCGCGTCGAGCAATAAATCGCCTTAATGCTAGCAGGAAACCTGGCGTTGATAAATCACTGACTAGCTCTAAGTGAACCGCTTTTGTTGCGAAGCAAATGAAGAGGCACAGATACGCTTTTGCAGGTGCAGCCCGTTTGTGTATCGGCTTCAAGTAGAACGGTCCAGCATAATCGACACCCGTAACACTAAATGGACGGCTCGGGATTAATCTGTGCGCAGGTAATTGGCCGATTTGTTGTTGCGCAGGTACCGGATCGAGGCGAGTGCAGCGGAAGCATCGACGAACTGTGTTGTGAGCGAGCTTGCGGCCTTGCAGCGGCCAAAATTCTTCGCGAATGGCACTTAGTAGAAGCCGTCCTCCGGCGTGAAACATTTGGTGATGATAATGTTGGGCAATTAGCAGGGAGAAAGGATGAAAGCTGGGAAGTAAGGCAGGATGTTTCGCTTGATAGGGCAGTTGAGATAAGTTGAGTCGCCCTCCAACCCTCAATACCCCCTCTGGGTCTAGGAATGGATTAAGCCGGCGTATTTTGGAGCGCTTGTCTACTGACTTTCCTTCTCTTAAGTCCTTCAGCTCAGCGGGGAAGCCGTCGCTTTGGGCTAGCTGAATCAACACGTTTCTGGTTTGGGCAAGCTGTTCCACTGAAAGGTAGCGCTGCACTGGATTCGGGCTTGGGAGAGGCTGTGTTCTAGTCTTGGCACGGTTATTCAAAATGAAGCGAAGGCAATATCCAACAACATGCAGCAAGCGAGTATACGACGAGCATCGAAGAAAGAGCGGGTTGACCGTTGAGGTCGAATTAACTGCTGCGACGACCTGTCGGATTTCGAGAATATCCTCGGAAACATTATCTGGGTTCGAGATAGGCCAGCTTTTACACGGTAATGTTAGCCAGCTGGGACCCTGACTCCACAGCGCACTGTTCAGGAACTCTTCTACGGACATTCCGCGCGAGACCAGATCGGCCGGGTTTTCGGTGCCTGCTATATGGTTCCAGCGATAGCCATGCGTGAAATGCTGAACCTCTGAAACGCGATTTCCAACAAACGTTTGCCAGCGATTCGGTGGTGATCGAAGCCATTCGAGAGTGACGGATGAATCGGACCAAAAATATGACGAACAAATACCGATGTCAATCGCACGCTTTATCCTGTGATGCAGATGCGCAGCCAGAACCGCAGCGCACAGCTCAAGACGGGCGATAGTTAACCGCTTCAGCGGAGCGACTCGGGACTTAGAGGCAAGAAGCTGTATCCGTACGATCCCCTGTGGATCTTCGCAGCGGGCGTATGTGCACGCACCGTAAGCAGATTCGGAGGCATCAGCGAAGGTGTGTAGCTGCACTGTAGAATTGAGTAGAAGGGCATAACGGGCGATGCGATAGGCAGAAATTTTGGGCAGCTCCTGTTGGTATTTTTCCCATCTTTTCTGTAGATTATCGGGGACCGGATCATCCCAACCACATGACAGCAGCCATAGTTCCTGCATAACAATTTTTGCCCTCACTACAACGGGAGCAATAAGACCCAACGGATCGAAAAGCTTAGCAATCGTAGACAAAATGGACCGTTTCGTTAAAACGTGATCGCTGGGCGGTACCTGGGAATCAAAACGCAGAAAATCCTCGTTCGGCTCCCAATTGATGCCTAACGCTTTGATGGTTTCGTGGGGAGCGAATTCTATCGTAGACTGCGTGCCTATTTGATCCTCTCGCAATCCTTTCAGCACTTCGAGCCGGTTCGACGTCCATTTTCGCAGATCGAATCCACCCTTTGCCAACAACTCGCTTAGCTCTGTACGAAGCTTGCTGGCTTCTTCGACCGTCTGCGCACCACCGATGAAGTCGTCTACATAAAAATTCTTACGCAACGCTTTACTGCCGAATGGGTACGGCTCTCCTTCGTCATCCGCTAACTGCTGAAGCGTACGAGTGGCGAGGAACGAGGAAGGAGTGAGCCCGTAGGTGACCGTCAGAAGCTCGTAGATCTGAATGGGATCATCAGCAGAGAAACGCCACAGAATGCGCTGCAAAGAAGTATCATCGGGATGTACCAATACTTGCCGATACATTTTAGCGATGTCACCGACAAGGGCTATCGGGTAGGTTCGAAACCGTAGAATTGTGTCAATCAACTCATCCTGAACCACAGGGCCAACGCAGAGGGATTCGTTCAAAGAGAAGCCAGTAGAGGTTTTCGCCGATCCGTCAAACACGACCCGAACCTTAGTCGTCGTGCTTGAATCCTTGAAAACGGGATGGTGGGGAAGGTAGTAGCAATCCGTGTCGTCACTGCTTCTCGGTTTGACCGGCTTCATGTGTCCGAGATCGAGGTATTCCCTCATAAACTTGTGGTACTCTGCCTTCAGATCAGGGTCTCGTTGCAAACGGCGCTCCAAAAGCTCGAAACGACGTCGAGCGGTTGCCTCAGACTCTCCTAGCATGATGGCGAAATCTGGCTTGCGAGGTAGACGAACCATGTATCGTCCTTCATGGGTTCTCGCGACCGTCGACGTAAAGAAAGATTCGCATCGCCGCTCCTCGACTGAATAGTTGTCAGTGGTGGCCAGATCCTCTGTCTTCCAAAAGCGCTCGACACTTTCCTCTAGCGTTATCATCGACACGGCCACTACGCTGCACGAAGGTTGCTGGGATGTCGACGATGCTAAGCCAGCCGACCCAGCTACAACCCAGCCGAAGACGCTATCCACCAGCAGAGGTAAATTTTCACGCAGCTGCATGCGAGCTGAAGACGGGAAGAAACTGTAAAAATGTTTAACACCGATTACCATGTCTATCGGCTGACTTTTGTTAAAAGCAGGATCAGCGAGAAAGATATCGGTAGGTAGATTCCACTCAGCTGTTGATACGAATTGCGCAGGAAGGTCTGCAGTTACCTTGTCCATGATCAAGAACTCTACGCCGCAGGAAAAGTTCCGCTTCCGGGAAGTTATAGTGGCAAATAACGATTCCTGGATCATTTTCGACATCTGTCCAGCCCCTTGAACGGTGATGTTAACGGACTTCCGCTTCAAACGAAGAATGCGGGCCAATCGGTTGGAAATCAAGTTTGGCTGAGACGCGCTGTCCAACAAAGCGCGCGCGGGATGCGCATGCCCATACGCATCAATGACGTTGACGACGACCGTTAGAAGAAAAACGTTTTCAGCAGGCTGCTGGACTGGCGCGCTGGTTTCAACAACTGGTACTATCTCCGTAGCAGGAACAGATGTTTGCTCTATGGAATTGCCTAGAGAGGTCGAGGCAGATTGTGTAGTCGAGCTAGCGGGATTGGCTGAGCGAGAGGCAGAATCCTTACCGGAACGTTGAATGTTGCCAGGTTGCTCTAAATGCAGAAGAGTGTGATGACGCTGGTTACACTTCCTGCAGTTGAGCTCACACGGACAACTAGCGACCAAATGGTTCCCCTTCAAGCAGTTGTGGCACAGCCGCTTTCTGTTCACCAACTGCTTACGCTCGCTGACGGATTGCTGCATGAATTTTGCGCACCTTGCGATATAATGATTGCCGTTGCACGCTGGACACTTGTAGGATGCAATAGCGGTGGACGCATTTGACGAGAGCCGAAATTGGGATTGCCTTCGGTTGAAATTAGCAGCCTGGTTGGTGCTCGGAGTGGTCTGACTTCCAGGGGTATGATCGTTGACGGATATCGATTTAAGAACCCGAATACGCCGCTGCAAAAAGTCAACTAAACATTGAAAATTTGGATTTTCTACAGTAGAAGCATGCTCCTCCCATGCTCTCAAAGAATCGTTGTGCAATCGCGTGCACAACAAATGCTCCAATATGGTACTCCACTCGTCCGTTGGTTCCCCAAGCTGGTGTAGAATCTTCGTATGTCGCTCAAACTCGTCGACCAAACCGTGCAATGCAGCAGCGGACTCCTTTTGAACACGCGGAATATCGAACAAAGCCTGCAAATGTCGCTTCTTCAGAAGATAATCATTTGAATACCTGCCCTCTAATGTGCGCCAAGTCAACTCGTAATTAGCGGAACTAATAGCGATAGACTCAATCAACTGAGCAGCCTCCCCCTTGACGGCTGCCCTTAAATAGTGAAATTTTTGTATGGGTGGAACATCAGCGTTGTTGTGTATCAATGCCAAGAAAGTGTCGTGAAAAGTCAACCATTGCTGATAATCCCCATCGAACTCCGGAAGCGAAATAGTCGGCAGTTTTATACCAGAGAGTGCAGTAGAAACATGCGGGGGTTGAGGGTATGCGGGGTTAACAGGAAGAGGAGGCAATTTAGTGATTAAAGATGCTTTTATTGCAAAAAGTCGCGACTCAAAGTCAGCGCGGACTATTTCATGCACTGCCATACCTTCATCAGTATCTGCGTATGCCTCCAGCTCCGCTTGCACTTCATTTAGGGTAGCCCAGATGTTGTTTATGTACTCGAGCCTCAACGGTACCTGCGGAGCGTCTCGTTGGTCACTGTAGCCCACCAGGAATGCCTCAGCCCGACCCAGTGCTGCAATCATCGTCGCTCGCTTTGTCGTCAGCAGATTGATTCGCTGGCCGTCCGCCATTTTCCGTCCCAGTTGATGAAATCAGCAACAAAGATGATGAACAAAACTGCGAAAATAATCGAAAAAAACAACCACGGTAGACCCGGACACAGGACAGTAGCAACTTGGAAAGGTACTCACCTTTTCCAAGGCAAGTAGTGCCTTGAAAATATCAAGAAAAGCAGGAACAAAAAGCGCACTCAGTGCAACAAAGATTAAACCGAAACGCCAATCTGATGCTCCAAGGAAACCGCACACAAAGCAGGTCCGCAACAATGGCAAGAGGCAAGCGGTCGCAACAATGCCTCCGTGTGGCAAGCAAAATGGCGCTGTAGGCCGGGCGACGATAGATGGACCTTGCGTCCAGTCGATGACGGGCGGGAACAATTTTCCAAAGGAAATCTCTGAGAAAAATGGCACTGCAGGCCGAAGAGCTGCAAATGGACCTTGCGTCCAATCTAACTGGAAGAACTTTTCCAAAAAACTTCGTAATGAATCACAGGAACGTTGATCCAAATCTCGCAGGTTGATCGATGGCGTGGTATTGTCGTTTGCCGGCCGTGTGCCACCACAAAAAATTCCAAAAAACTCGAACCGAAGAAAAAGCAGAAAAAAACACGCAAATCTAAAGCGTACCCGGGGATGCGCAGAAAAATTTTGGACAGAAACTCACCTTCTGCCCAAATTAAATGAGCCTTGTATAAAAATGACTTCAAATCCTTTGTGACGGCACGAAACGATGGCGGATTTGCCCCAGCGGCAATGTATTCCTCGATGGCGAACCAGAAACAATTGAACACCAGCGGCGATGGCACCCGACAATGAAACGGCAGGAAAAAATGACGCGCCGGAAAGCGATGGCGATCGTGATCGTGCAAAGCAACCAGAGATCAGAAATCCTGGTCACGGCACCAGCTATGTTTCACTTAACGAAAATTTCTCACCGGCGTTACTATCCGTTTCACACGGCCACAAGTTCCGGGGTAAGGGTTTTTCACGCGCTTTTTTACAGGTACGCTCGTTGAGGAGGATCACAGGTGAGTATTACAACACTTGTCGGTAAGTTAAACTTTATTAATACACTTTTAGCTCTTCGCGCTTGCACGTAATAACAACACTCACTGATTTTGCGGTACTGACAGTTCTCGTATATTTGCGCTTGCCTTTTTATAGCTAAATTAGCTGAAACTGTGTTTGTGTCAACGTCGTGCATGGTAACAGCGTTGGTAGCATGCAGACGGTATTCGCGCAACTGGTCGAAAAAGCAAATTTCACATATTACGTAACATATATATATATATATATATATATATATATATATATATATATATATATATATATATATATATATATATATATATATATATATATATATATATATATATATATCATTTCATCATGTTTTCATGACAGGTTTCATGAGCACAATCAGGAAATAGTAGAAGATCGAAAGACATGCATCCAATGTGATGCAGCACTGAGGGTAGAAATTGTAAGGATTGATTCGCCAGATAGAATGATGGATCAGAAAACAGGTGTAGCATATATATAGCACCTATATATAAATATATATATATATATATATATATATATATATATATATATATATATATATATATATATATATATAAATATATATATATATATATATATATATATATATATAATATATATATATATATATATATATATATATATATATATATAAATATACTATATATATATATATATATATATATATATATATATATATATATATATATATATATATATATATATATATATATATATATATACTTGGCAGAGCTGTATGCCACCACGGGTCGGTATTTGGCGATTACCGTAGGCCACGGAAGTGCTTACTGCAAGAACGCAGTCCCGGACCATCAGCGAGAGCTAGCCTAGGTTGTGGTGAGACTCAGGCATTGGGCCGCCGAATTCTCACAAAAGCCACATTATCCGGAAGCAGCTCTGACGGAGCGAATAGTGCCGCTCCCACCACCCAAATGCACTAATTCGCCCATTGGGATTGATGCCAGTAAGTTCCCAATTACGGTAACTGGTCGCAACGCCATATGATAAGAGTCGGATTTCGTTTTCGTACCACGATTCTGGGCTGGCACCTGCGCCGAGCTCCCTTAGTAAGGTCGTGTGACAACGGCTTGAAACGGCGAGACAACAACCGGTGCAGGGGTCTCCGTCCCGTAAAACCTGGCAGGCCTTCCAGTACGTTCCAAATTCATTGCCCGGTGGGAACCGGGCAGGAGTGGGATCAGATGTCCTTTCCTGACTTGCGCCGGTCGGGGGTGTCATAGTTGCTCATAAGGCGCTATGGCAGCCGCCCCTAGCCATGGCCTCACTGCTTCGGCATAGACTACCATGGGACCAGATAGGCGACCATTCAGTATGGATAAGGATAGCGGCTGGAAGGGGGACCCAATTAACAAGAATGAATATTGAAAAAAATGAAGATCAACAATTGGGCGCAGATGGGTTGAAAAACCCGTTTGCACGAGGAGGCATCCAGAGGTCTCCGCCGAGAAAGGCGGAGATGGATGCAGTAAAGGACGCCTGCGAAGACGGCAAAGGCAGTACGCCTACCGGATCGACGCAAGACATCGCAGTGGCTGGTCCACTGTTGATAAAGGCGGTCGGAAGACAGCGAGACACGCTACCGAAGGTAGTAGCGCTGTCGGAGCAGCTCGATGCCATAATCGAGTTTGCGAAAAGTCGCACCAACACGACGAAGTACCTGAAGCAGGCTCTCTACATGCTTCGGTCCTCCGTCGATGCTGCGAAGAAGGAGCACGCCGAGCTCAAGGCAAGAGCGGTGGCTGCAGAAAAGAATGCAACGGAGGTGACCGGAAGGGCGACGAAGTCGGTCCAAACGGACACCTGCACGTTTGCAGCGGTTTGCGCCTCCGGGTCAGCCACAAAAAGAGCAAGGCAGTCTCCGGGGGAAGCCCCCGAGAACAGCAAGAAACGGTTGGTTGTGCTAAGCCCGCGAGATAGCACACCAACGGCCTCCAAGTCCGCCGAAAAGTCTGCCGAAGTGGCAGCTACGGGAAACCCTTGGGTTACCGTGGGAGGAAGGAAGCGCCAAAAAGACAGCAAGCGCAACGACGAGAAGGCGACAAATCGTCCGAAAATGGGAAAGAAGGCGCGAAGCAGGGGCGACGCCCTCATACTCAAGACGGAGGGGTCCAAGTACTCCGAAGTCTTGAAGAAAATGAGAGGCGAAACCCAGCTCAAGGATCTGGGAGCGGATGTGCGGACCATCCGTCGTTCTCGCACCGGCGAGATGATCCTTGAGCTCCGTAAGGATGCTAAAAACAAGGGCGCTGCCTACAAGACGGTAGCCGAGCAGGTCCTCGGGAAAGATGTGCAAATTCGGGCACTCACCTCAGAGGTGACTCTCCAGCTCAAAAACCTGGATGAAATCACCGAGAGGTGCGATATTGCACAGGCCCTCAAGGAGAAGTGCGGAGTGGAAGTAGCCACTGAGGTAATTCGCCTCCGAAAGGGTCCAGCGGGGACCCAGGTGGCCACTTTCCAGCTTGCATCGGCCGATGCAACTCTGGCCCTGAAGACAGCCAAACTTAAGGTTGGCTGGTCAGTATGTCCCCTGAGCATACTCCAGCAGCCGGACGTTTGCTTCAGGTGTTTCGAGGGAGGACACAAGTCCTGGACCTACAAGGGGCCCGATAGGAGCCAGTTATGTAGGCGTTGTGGTGGTGCTGGCCATAAAGCTAAAGACTGCGGGGAGCCTCCCAAGTGCTTGGTATGTACTGGAAAACGGGACGCCAAGCACTTTATGGGAGGCCCACGGTGCCCAGCCGGTAAGGCGGCCACGAAACCACGGGCGTGAGGGTGACACAATTGAACCTGAACCATTGCTATGCGGCACAGCAGCTGCTATACCAAGCAGCGTCTGAGTCGCGGTCGGACATCGCAATCGTATCGGACCCCTACTGCATTCCTCCCGGAAACGGTAATTGGGTTGCAGATAAGTCCAGTACGGCGGCCATATGCACGACCAGCAAGTTCCTGGTTCAGGAGGTTGTGTCAACCTCAAATGAAGGATACGCGGTTGCCAAGGTGGACGGAGTGTTCTACTGCAGTTGTTATGCTCCGCCGCGTTGGTCTATCGAAAGGTTCACCCAGATGGTCGATTTGTTATCTATGGAGCTGACGGGACTAACACCCTTAGTAGTGGCGGGCGACTTCAACGCTTGGGCTGTTGAGTGGGGAAGCCGCCGCACGAACCGGAGGGGTCAGATCTTGTTGGAAGCTTTGGCAAAGCTCAACCTAGATCTGGCCAACGTTGGAACCAAGTGTACATTCAGCAGAAATGGTGCGGAGTCGATCATCGACGTGACGTTCTTCAGCCCAGGACTGATCGTGAACTGGAGGGTAGACGATGGCTACACCTATAGTGACCACCAGTCGGTCTGCTATAGCGTAGTCCAGAACGTGAGGCGGCAGGCGACGGGTAGAGCCAATACTCCGACCGTCCGCGGGTGGAAGACATCGCATTTCGATGCCGAGGTATTTGCAGAAGCAATGAGAAGAGAGCGCGAGGGGGGCAGTTGGCTCCGCCCGAGTGCTGACCAATTAGTTGCCACATTATCGCGGGCGTGCGACGCCACCATGCCTAGGACCCGCCAACCTAGGAATGGTAAGTCACCGGTATACTGGTGGACCGACGCGATAGCGGACCTCCGTAGCGCGTGCCTCCGTGCAAGACGGATGTTGCAACGTGCACGTACCGATGCACAGAGGGTAGAGCGCCGTGTAGTATTCGGATCTGCAAGATCGGCGCTTAAAAGTGCGATAAAGGCGAGCAAAAGGGCCTGCTTCGATAGGCTATGCGCGAGTGCCAATACGAATCCGTGGGGCAACGCCTACAGAGTCGTAATGGCGAAGACCAAAGGCGTGTTGGCGCCTGCAGAGCGATCACCAGCGATGCTGGAGCGCATCATCGAGGGACTCTTTCCACGACACGAGCCAAATCCTAGGCCTCCGGTTGCTGAGTCTCACGTCCGACGTTCCAGTATCTCAGACACAGACCAGGGATGGTCGGCCAACCTGCCGGGCATCCAATCCGTGAGAGACGGCAGCCGTGCAGAGGTTGTGGAGGAGGTAAGGGTTACGAATGAGGAACTCATCGTGATCGCCAACTCCCTAAAGGTGAGCAAGGCACCGGGACCGGATGGAATCCCGAACTTGGCCATCAGGACGGCCATGAAAGTGGCCCCTGATCTATTTCGAGCAGTCATGCAGAAGTGCCTGGATGACTGCCTCTTTCCGGACAGGTGGAAGCGACAGAGATTGGTGCTGTTGCCGAAGGCTGGGAAACCGCCAGGGGACCCATCGGCATACAGACCTATCTGTCTGCTGGACACTACGGGCAAGGTGCTTGAGAGGATTATCCTCAACAGACTGGTGAAGTACACAGAGGGTGTAAACGGTCTGGCAAGTAACCAGTTCGGCTTCCGGAAAGGTAGATCCACGCTGGATGCTATTCTCTCTGTCACCAAGACGGCAGAGGTAGCACTCCAGCGTAAGAGTTGGGGCATTCGCTATTGCGCAATCGTCACGCTTGACGTGAAGAATGCATTCAATAG
This sequence comes from Wyeomyia smithii, assembly GCF_029784165.1. Classification (NCBI taxonomy): domain Eukaryota; kingdom Metazoa; phylum Arthropoda; class Insecta; order Diptera; family Culicidae; genus Wyeomyia; species Wyeomyia smithii. The sequence goes on along the minus strand of NC_073696.1, from coordinate 165,039,123 downwards.
CGCCAGTTGAAACTCCATAGCGCTCGCGCTTAGGAGCATCCACGTACCGGTGTCGTTGTACAAGATTTTGGAAAATTATTTCCAGAATCGGGTACTAGTTTACAACACGGAGGAGGGTCAGAAGTGCGTCCCAATCACCGCAGGGGTACCGCAAGGTTCCATCCTGGGCCCGGTGTTGTGGAATGTCATGTATGACGGGGTGTTGAAACTAAAGTTCCCTGTAGGGGTTGTGATCGTCGGTTTCGCAGACGACATCACGCTAGAGGTCTACGGCGAGTCGATCGAAGAGGTCGAGTTGACGGCCGCGCACTGCATACCCAAGGTCGAAGACTGGATGCGCTCTAGGAAACTGGAGTTAGCGCACCATAAAACGGAGGTTACGGTTGTGAACAACCGCAAATTAGAGCAACAGGCGGTGGTCAGAGTCGGTGACTGCACCATTACCTCAAGGCGTTCCTTGAAGCTCTTGGGGGTTATGGTTGACGATAAGCTCACATTTAAGAGTCACGTCGACTATGCCTGTAAGAGGGCTTCAACGGCCGCTGCAGAACTATCTCGAATGATGTCCAATAGCTCAGCGGTATATGGCAGCAAGCGTAAACTTCTTGCCAGCGTGGTTTCGTCCATACTTAGGTATGGTGGGCCAGCGTGGTCCAAAGCGTTAGGTACCAACAGTCATCGTCGAAAACTGGAAAGTACCTACAGGCTCATGTGCCTGAGGGTTGTGAGCGCGTACCGTACAGTGTCATACGACGCAATCTGCGTCCTGTCCGGCATGATGCCTATCAGCATAGCCATTAAGGAGGACGTAGAATGCTTCGATCAACGTGACACAAGGGGTATACGAGGCACCAGAAGGTCATTCTCGATGATGAGATGGCAGCAGGAATGGTCCAATTCCGCAAAGGGTAGATGGACGCATCGACTTATTCCGGACGTATCCGGATGGGTCGGGAGGCGCCATGGAGAAGTTAACTTCCACTTGACACAGATTCTGTCAGGTCATGGTTGCTTCAGGCAGTATCTACACAGATTCGGGCATGCGGGGTCCCCCATGTGTCCCGAGTGCGCGGATGCGGAAGAAACTGCTGAGCATGTCTTCTTCGTGTGCCCTCGTTTTGTGCATGCGCGGAGCGACATGATGGTAGTGAGCGGGCCAGACACCACTCCGGACAACCTAGTTCGGAGGATGTGTAAAGACCCAAACATTTGGAGGGCGGTTTGTACAGCCGCCTCTCAAATAGTTTTAGAATTGCAAAACAGGCGACAGGTTGACCACCGACACGCCAGTGTTAGCTAACGGCCAGTCTCCAGGTTAGTTAGCTAAGTTAGCAAAGAGATCTATAGAACCAAGAGGGTGCACAGAGCACAAAAGCTGCTCCCCGAAGCAATACCTAGCGGTGGTCCCGGGGAGTATTATGGGCTGGAGACTGGAGGGGTTTTAGTGGGTCCGGTCACTGATTCAAACCAACCCCACACTCCCTGAGGTTGGTCACCTCAGGGGTTTGGATGCAAATTTCCCCTCCACCTGAAAAAAAAAAAAAAAAAAAAAAAAAAAATATATATATATATATATATATATATATATATATATATATATATATATATATATATATATATATATATATATATATATATATATATATATATATATATATATATATATATATATATAGTCACGCTAGCTAGAAGTTTCCGCTTGCTGCCGTACACTGCTGGGCTATTGGACATCATGCGAGATAATGCTGCAATAGCCATTGAAGCCCTCTTACAGGCATATTCGACATGGCTCCCGAAGGCGAGCTTGTCATCGATCATCACCCCCAGCAGCTTCAGGGAGCGCTTAGAGGCGATGGTGCAATTCCCGACACTGATCAACGCCTGTTGCTTCGACTTGCGGTTATTGACAACTGAAATCTCCGTCTTATGATGCGCAAGCTCCAGTTTTTTGGAGCGCATCCAGTCCTCGACGACGCTTATAGAGTGCGAAGCCGTCAACTCAACCTCCTCGATCGACTCGCCGTAGACCTCAAGTGTGATGTCGTCCGCAAACCCAACGATCACAACCCCTTGGGGGAGCTTTAGTTTCAGCACTTCATCGTACATGATATTCCACAGTACCGGGCCCAGGATGGAACCTTGTGGAACCCCTGCGGTAATTGGGACACATTTTTGACCCTCGTCTGTGCTGTAAACTAGCACACGATTCTGGAAATAATTTCCCAGAATCCTGTACAAAGATACCGGAATGTCTAGTTTCCGAAGCGAGTGGGCTATGGAATCCCAGCTAACACTATTGAACGCATTTTTCACGTCCAACGTGACGATTGCGCAATAGCGAATGCCCCATCTTTTACGCTGGAGTGCGGGCCAGACACCACTCCGGACAACCTAGTTCGGAGGATGTGTAAAGACCCAAACATTTGGAGGGCGGTTTGTACAGCCGCCTCTCAAATAGTTTTAGAATTGCAAAACAGGCGACAGGTTGACCACCGACACGCCAGTGTTAGCTAACGGCCAGTCTCCAGGTTAGTTAGCTAAGTTAGCAAAAAGACCTAAAGAACCAAGAGGGTGCACAGAGCACAAAAGCCGCTCCCCGAAGCAATACCTAGCGGTGGTCCCGGGGAGTATTATGGGCTGGAGACTGAAGGGGTTTTAGTGGGTCCGGTCACTGATTCAAACCAACCCCACACTCCCTGAGGTTGGTCACCTCAGGGGTTTGGATGCAAATTTCCCCTTCACCTGAAACAAAAAAAAAAAAAAAAAAAAAAAAAAAAATATATATATATATATATATATATATATATATTTATATATATGTATATATATATATATATATATATATATATATATATATATATATTTATATATATGTATATATATATATATATATATATATATATATATATATATATATATATATATATATATATATATATATATATATATATATATATATATATATATATATATATATATATATATATATATATATATATATATATATATATATATATATATATATATATTTTTTTTTTTTTTTTTTTTGTTTCAGGTGAAGGGGAAATTTGCATCCAAACCCCTGAGGTGACCAACCTCAGGGAGTGTGGGGTTGGTTTGAATCAGTGACCGGACCCACTAAAACCCCTTCAGTCTCCAGCCCATAATACTCCCCGGGACCACCGCTAGGTATTGCTTCGGGGAGCGGCTTTTGTGCTCTGTGCACCCTCTTGGTTCTTTAGGTCTTTTTGCTAACTTAGCTAACTAACCTGGAGACTGGCCGTTAGCTAACACTGGCGTGTCGGTGGTCAACCTGTCGCCTGTTTTGCAATTCTAAAACTATTTGAGAGGCGGCTGTACAAACCGCCCTCCAAATGTTTGGGTCTTTACACATCCTCCGAACTAGGTTGTCCGGAGTGGTGTCTGGCCCGCACTCCAGCGTAAAAGATGGGGCATTCGCTATTGCGCAATCGTCACGTTGGACGTGAAAAATGCGTTCAATAGTGTTAGCTGGGATTCCATAGCCCACTCGCTTCGGAAACTAGACATTCCGGTATCTTTGTACAGGATTCTGGGAAATTATTTCCAGAATCGTGTGCTAGTTTACAGCACAGACGAGGGTCAAAAATGTGTCCCAATTACCGCAGGGGTTCCACAAGGTTCCATCCTGGGCCCGGTACTGTGGAATATCATGTACGATGAAGTGCTGAAACTAAAGCTCCCCCAAGGGGTTGTGATCGTTGGGTTTGCGGACGACATCACACTTGAGGTCTACGGCGAGTCGATCGAGGAGGTTGAGTTGACGGCTTCGCACTCTATAAGCGTCGTCGAGGACTGGATGCGCTCCAAAAAACTGGAGCTTGCGCATCATAAGACGGAGATTTCAGTTGTCAATAACCGCAAGTCGAAGCAACAGGCGTTGATCAGTGTCGGGAATTGCACCATCGCCTCTAAGCGCTCCCTGAAGCTGCTGGGGGTGATGATCGATGACAAGCTCGCCTTCGGGAGCCATGTCGAATATGCCTGTAAGAGGGCTTCAATGGCTATTGCAGCATTATCTCGCATGATGTCCAATAGCCCAGCAGTGTACGGCAGCAAGCGGAAACTTCTAGCTAGCGTGACTATATATATATATATATATATATATATATATATATATATATATATATATATATATATATATATATATATATATATATATATATATATATATATATATATATATATATATATATATATATATATATATATATTTTTTTTTTTTTTTTTTTTTTTTTTTTTTCAGGTGGAGGGGAAATTTGCATCCAAACCCCTGAGGTGACCAACCTCAGGGAGTGTGGGGTTGGTTTGAATCAGTGACCGGACCCACTAAAACCCCTCCAGTCTCCAGCCCATAATACTCCCCGGGACCACCGCTAGGTATTGCTTCGGGGAGCAGCTTTTGTGCTCTGTGCACCCTCTTGGTTCTATAGATCTCTTTGCTAACTTAGCTAACTAACCTGGAGACTGGCCGTTAGCTAACACTGGCGTGTCGGTGGTCAACCTGTCGCCTGTTTTGCAATTCTAAAACTATTTGAGAGGCGGCTGTACAAACCGCCCTCCAAATGTTTGGGTCTTTACACATCCTCCGAACTAGGTTGTCCGGAGTGGTGTCTGGCCCGCTCACTACCATCATGTCGCTCCGCGCATGCACAAAACGAGGGCACACGAAGAAGACATGCTCAGCAGTTTCTTCCGCATCCGCGCACTCGGGACACATGGGGGACCCCGCATGCCCGAATCTGTGTAGATACTGCCTGAAGCAACCATGACCTGACAGAATCTGTGTCAAGTGGAAGTTAACTTCTCCATGGCGCCTCCCGACCCATCCGGATACGTCCGGAATAAGTCGATGCGTCCATCTACCCTTTGCGGAATTGGACCATTCCTGCTGCCATCTCATCATCGAGAATGACCTTCTGGTGCCTCGTATACCCCTTGTGTCACGTTGATCGAAGCATTCTACGTCCTCCTTAATGGCTATGCTGATAGGCATCATGCCGGACAGGACGCAGATTGCGTCGTATGACACTGTACGGTACGCGCTCACAACCCTCAGGCACATGAGCCTGTAGGTACTTTCCAGTTTTCGACGATGACTGTTGGTACCTAACGCTTTGGACCACGCTGGCCCACCATACCTAAGTATGGACGAAACCACGCTGGCAAGAAGTTTACGCTTGCTGCCATATACCGCTGAGCTATTGGACATCATTCGAGATAGTTCTGCAGCGGCCGTTGAAGCCCTCTTACAGGCATAGTCGACGTGACTCTTAAATGTGAGCTTATCGTCAACCATAACCCCCAAGAGCTTCAAGGAACGCCTTGAGGTAATGGTGCAGTCACCGACTCTGACCACCGCCTGTTGCTCTAATTTGCGGTTGTTCACAACCGTAACCTCCGTTTTATGGTGCGCTAACTCCAGTTTCCTAGAGCGCATCCAGTCTTCGACCTTGGGTATGCAGTGCGCGGCCGTCAACTCGACCTCTTCGATCGACTCGCCGTAGACCTCTAGCGTGATGTCGTCTGCGAAACCGACGATCACAACCCCTACAGGGAACTTTAGTTTCAACACCCCGTCATACATGACATTCCACAACACCGGGCCCAGGATGGAACCTTGCGGTACCCCTGCGGTGATTGGGACGCACTTCTGACCCTCCTCCGTGTTGTAAACTAGTACCCGATTCTGGAAATAATTTTCCAAAATCTTGTACAACGACACCGGTACGTGGATGCTCCTAAGCGCGAGCGCTATGGAGTTTCAACTGGCGCTATTGAATGCATTCTTCACGTCAAGCGTGACGATTGCGCAATAGCGAATGCCCCAACTCTTACGCTGGAGTGCTACCTCTGCCGTCTTGGTGACAGAGAGAATAGCATCCAGCGTGGATCTACCTTTCCGGAAGCCGAACTGGTTACTTGCCAGACCGTTTACACCCTCTGTGTACTTCACCAGTCTGTTGAGGATAATCCTCTCAAGCACCTTGCCCGTAGTGTCCAGCAGACAGATAGGTCTGTATGCCGATGGGTCCCCTGGCGGTTTCCCAGCCTTCGGCAACAGCACCAATCTCTGTCGCTTCCACCTGTCCGGAAAGAGGCAGTCATCCAGGCACTTCTGCATGACTGCTCGAAATAGATCAGGGGCCACTTTCATGGCCGTCCTGATGGCCAAGTTCGGGATTCCATCCGGTCCCGGTGCCTTGCTCACCTTTAGGGAGTTGGCGATCACGATGAGTTCCTCATTCGTAACCCTTACCTCCTCCACAACCTCTGCACGGCTGCCGTCTCTCACGGATTGGATGCCCGGCAGGTTGGCCGACCATCCCTGGTCTGTGTCTGAGATACTGGAACGTCGGACGTGAGACTCAGCAACCGGAGGCCTAGGATTTGGCTCGTGTCGTGGAAAGAGTCCCTCGATGATGCGCTCCAGCATCGCTGGTGATCGCTCTGCAGGCGCCAACACGCCTTTGGTCTTCGCCATTACGACTCTGTAGGCGTTGCCCCACGGATTCGTATTGGCACTCGCGCATAGCCTATCGAAGCAGGCCCTTTTGCTCGCCTTTATCGCACTTTTAAGCGCCGATCTTGCAGATCCGAATACTACACGGCGCTCTACCCTCTGTGCATCGGTACGTGCACGTTGCAACATCCGTCTTGCACGGAGGCACGCGCTACGGAGGTCCGCTATCGCGTCGGTCCACCAGTATACCGGTGACTTACCATTCCTAGGTTGGCGGGTCCTAGGCATGGTGGCGTCGCACGCCCGCGATAATGTGGCAACTAATTGGTCAGCACTCGGGCGGAGCCAACTGCCCCCCTCGCGCTCTCTTCTCATTGCTTCTGCAAATACCTCGGCATCGAAATGCGATGTCTTCCACCCGCGGACGGTCGGAGTATTGGCTCTACCCGTCGCCTGCCGCCTCACGTTCTGGATATATATATATACATATATATATATATATATATATATATATATATATATATATATATATATATATATATATATATATATATATATATATATATATATATATGTTTTAATCAACAAAAATTCGTATAAATTTGATCAAGCTGTTGTTTAACAAGGAAGAAAACGCTTACAACGAGTTAGAGTAAAATTCACAATGCGTTTTTCAAGTTTTTGGTGTATATGAATTTCTCAGATTTACTTAAAATATTAGATGTTATGTCAAATTCAAATATCAACAATTTTAATCTATAATAACTACTATCAGCTCTCTTCATAGTTGTAAAGTAAATTAGGAAACTAGCAGATAGGTTAATTGTATGTCTTCCTTCGTTTTTTCTGACGGGCTGGTTAAAATCTTTGCGAAAAATGAGCCTTAATTGCAGAACCATTTATGCTTGACCATATGAAATAATTGACTTGAATTGAGTTCCAAACAGTACCCCCTTTTGTTATGAAAAACATTGTTTTTAAATTGAATTGTTTTTGATGGTTGTACTGAGCAAAATAAACATCGACATGATCGCCGAATCTAGGAATTATATAGAATTGGCTCATAAAAAGAATATTTTTTGACATTTTATTCTGTTCCGTCAGGATTCGGCACAAAAGACTAAAAATATGCCTTTGTTTAAATTACACAACAAAATATACTTATTCATATGCGTGTTTGTCTATAAAAATAAACGTTTGTGTTATGGTTTCATTATGGTTCATGAAATGTATAATGCCGCTTGTTGAAATACTCCGAGTCATTGCGCATGATTACAGAAACAAGGATCTCCCATGCAATATGGAATAGAGAAGAGACAGGTCCCAAGGATGCGAAATTATTTGAATTTTTCCCCAGTCTGAGATGAGCGCTACAGGTATACGGTCAAAAGTAATCTTATATTGCATTTCATTGTGTAGATTATTTTACTAAAATGTAAACTATTTAAAAAAAGTGCAATAAACATTCTTAAGCTGTGGCTTTACCACAGCTAGTGAAAAATATATTAAATAATCATATGAAAACACATTAAACGACGCTCAAAAAGTGAATTTTTATCTTTTAGAGCATTTCTGAAAAGTGCATAAAAACTTTTGATACTTTGGTTGCAGTGGCAATACTGTTTCAATCACAATTAGCTCTGGATGGTAACGACGAAGGTGTAAAAAATGAGCTATGATACAAATAAACAGCATCAGTTGTGACGCTTTTGTATTAAAAACACTCAAATAAGGCTTTGTGGATCTTGTTTTGTAGTTAAATTTCTATTACATATTATATTTAAAAAAAAAAAACATTGCTGTAACAATTACGTAAATTTTCATAATCGATAATTTTCATTTTATCAGGATACTGAATACGATATAAAAAGTGAGTAGTGAGATAAATTGTCCTGAGAGCGAATTTAGAGCATGGTGTTTTTTCTGTATTGTTTAATGAAGTAGTGAATACACATCGAATCAGTGAAAAATTATTGCGTACATGCCATTTTTCGATATTTGTTCAATGATATAATTGCACATAAATAATCATCGATCATGTTGCCAACAAACGTTATGTCGTTTATGAAAAAGGTAAGCAAAAGTACGATTCATCTCATGTCAATATATTCAATGACACGAAATCTTGTTTCTCAGGAAATAGGTTCGTCGTATTGATCCCTACAGCTGCGACGGGATCCGTGCGACAACCGATCAAAGTGTTTTACTTTCCATATGAACCGTTTAACACTCCCACTCACTGCACTAAAGTGCTTTAATTAACAAAGCTTTGAATAGAAATATGGAAGATAATTGTTTTTTCTAAATCCTCAAGTTCAACTGAATCTATTTTCATTTGTTTTTACTGCGTTGAAAATATAATCAAAGGTTTGTAAAACAGTGTTTAGGGGTGGTTCTAGTTAAAATACTTATAACATAATTTTATTATTTTTTTAAATAATTTTAAATACACCATGATGATTTCTGCTAGATTTATTATTTATTTTAAACAACAAATTTTTGGTAGCCAACAGCACAACTATACCTAACGTTTAAAATATAACATTCACACACATATGAACATACATTAACACATATACATACATGCAAATAACATTAATTTTTTTCAAATATATGATGCGATTTTGTTTTTGATCGTGGTATAATCGATTTGTACTCATATACTGTGTTATAATATTTAGATTGTTCATGTCAACTTTAGTCAGTAGATTTCAAATAATGTATAATTAAATGTTGTATTATACATTAATTTGAATGATATTATCGATCTCGATCGGGAATCGAACCCGATATCACAACCGGGTGGGTAGAGCTAGCCGACCGACATCGCTAACCACAGAACTACGGAGACCATGAATCGCCAAATACCATTAAAACCTGGATTATACCCAGTGGCCAGAATCCGACCTCAAACCCCATTTTTAATCCAGATGACCACTTCTGGTTGCCTGATAATCATAAAATCCATCATAAAATTGCCGAACTGTAAAATCTGGGTATTTCGATGACGAAGATGGCGACAGTTTCCGATCAACAGCCTAATGTGACAAATACCATCCAATACGATTTGGGGACGCGGTATGATTTTAAATTTCTAGACAGTAGCTTCCGGTTTCTGGAAACCAGTCTAAAAGGGAAAAACTTCACCCAATGTGAGTTTTTCAGTACCCAGGATGATGCTCAGAGGTCAGGAATCAACTCCATACTACATTTTGAAATCCGAATTTGTGACTTTCTGGCAAACATCCTTCAATTGCCAAATACAATCCAATAAAGGTATATCAACTCTTTGGATTTAAGAATATTGATGTTGTATTTGAAGGAATAATTAAAGCATAAAATTTTGAAATTTGACGTAATATTTGTACTAAATAAATAGTCTTTCTATCGTAATGACTCTTAATTTCGAACTTTGATCAAAGCCGCTTGTTTCAAACAGCCTTTGGGTTTTGTTTTTTTGTATGTTTGAGGCACAACCTGCTCGTTTGACACTTGTTTTCTTTAAATAAGTCGTGTAATCGTGAGAGAATAGTCTTTCAATATTTTTTACAATTTGACACAATTTAATGGTTAAAATAAAAATCCGACTACACTGGTCAACACAAGTGTGGCCCCGAAGTTCAACTTGAAGAAAATTAAGAATTAGGGCTTTTGAACCATTCCTGTGAATTTTTTTCTTTCTAGGGCAACTAATGTGATCTTTAGAGCAGCAGTTTTTTTCGATTTTGTCAACCAGTGTTATAATCAAACGAAATGGGTACGAATAAAGCAACTAAACTTTTAATTTGAAACTAAGTTTGTGGAAATCAGTCCAGCCTCCTTTGGCAAAACGAGTGAATTTAAAAAGTTTTCTGAACACGTTTCTTTTCATAACCTTTTAACTACATGTTCAATCATGATAAAACTCGTTAGTTATGGGTTTTGAAGATTTTTTTTTCACACAACATTTATTTGACATGGCACGATACATGGGGTTTTGAAGATAGTACGTTCATTTGATAGCTATTTTGTTCAAATCGGTTGTGTAGTTTCTGAGATAATGGAGTTTTATAACTTTTACATTTTGATACATGATAGACAAAGTTACAGTCCGATGATAATAAAATTCAATAGGGTTTCATCAAGCAACTAGACCTTTCTATTGCAACTTATTTAGTGAAAATCGGTCCATCCATTTCTGAGAAATGTGAGTGAGTTCAAGCAGTCTTAGAAACATGTTTCTTTTCACAGCCTGATTTCACATTATTATACATAACGGACAAAGTTAAAGTCCAATAACAATAAAATTTAATAGGGTCTTATGGGGCAAGACCTTCCATTTTACACTAATTTTGTGTAAATCGATCCAGCCATCTCTGAGAAAAGTGAGTGAGTTTAAACAGTTGCATAACAGTTTGCATAACTTTTGAACTACATGTCCAATCATTATGAAATTGTTTTACAAATGGTTAAAAAAACAAGCCCTTTCTCTTGATACAAATTTTGTTCAAATCTGTTGTCTATTTTCTGAGATCATAAAGTTGTGTGATTTTCACATTTTGATACATAACCTCGAAACTAAAAATCCGATTACAATAATTCAATAGGGTCTTATGTGGCAACTAGAACTTTCATTTGCAATGAACTCCATGGAAATCGGTCCAGCCATCGCTGAGAAAATCGAGTGAGAATGGGAGAGTGTTACATACACACACACCCACACACACACACTCACACACACCCACCCACCCACACACACACACACACACACACATACACACACACACACACACACACACACACACACACACACAAACACACACACACACACAAACACCCACACACGCACACACACACGCACATACACACACACGCACACACACACAGCACGCATACAGAATTGCATTTCAAGAAACCGTGCAAAATAAGGCGCGTAAAAAAATTTCGTGACCGTGCAAAAAGAGAATCGGATGCAGTTTTTTCATACACAAGGAATGCATCCCGTGAAAAAACAAGCGTGTTTAGAAAAACCGTGTTATTTCGAGAAACCGTGCAAAAAAAACGTTTAAAAACAATTCGTGTGAAAAAAAGATCGTGCAAAAAGAGAATCCGGTGTATAGTCTCCGAATTTTTTTTCCACTATAGATCATCGCACGGTGATGTCACGCACCTGAGTTGGACAGCTACTAGTTTGGTTCTCAATTATATCAGATCATTTCAATTGTGATCAGAATGCCCTTTAAATGTTGTGCGGGAGGTGACAGTTCACTAAGAACAACTATAAATTGAGCAACATTTCCACAACGCACACGATTTCTCCATCAGAAAAAAGCGCAAAGTCAAAAATGTAAACAAAGTTACCACTAACTGTCAAAAAAGTGAGGTTAAGAAGATTTGGTGAGATAGTCCATAGAGCAGTTGTACAAAAAATGTCCCCGTTTAATTTTTATTTAAATTGTCATTTCTAAACTTTGCATAGACGTTTCTATAAGCAAAAGATGCCATTTTGTGCAATTGGTTTAATTTTTTGGAACCTGACTCTTTTTTGCAGAGCTATTCAAAAATGCTTTTTTGGGAGGGTATTGATGATCACAAATTTTTTTTAAGGCTAAAACGATTTGTTTGATCGATATGACGTCTTAGGCAAAGTAGTAGATAACAATTTTGTCTTTCCAAAAAACGTATACTCTGAAAAACCTTTTTTTTGGAAAAAAATATTTTCTTTAGTGTAGTTTTATTTATTGTTACATCGATTAATTCACAATATTTGTTATAACATAACATCATTCTGTTGAGAGGTTCATTTTGGCCATGATTTGTTCTTTGATTAGGTACTGATATAAAACAAATTCCTATTCCTTAGAGAACGAGTGGGAGCATAATAGTTCAAATTCGTTAGAATTTATGTGCTGTTTACTCGTTGTGCAATTATATGGTTTATAGAAGCTACCATTGCGAATTCGCGTCGCTTTTTTAAGTCCATCTAGATTCATTAACATGCAACGTGCCTCATAGGAAGGTAAAGGTAGAATGGTCCAACCTAGCTTTCCCAAAGCATACATAAAAAATTGCTTTTGTGACCAAACTACCATATGCTACAATATTCAAGCAGGGGCTTAACGTGAGCAATGTACAATGTTTTGATTGTGTATGGATCTTTGAAGTGCAAACTAAATTTTTTTATAAATCCGAGCATATTACTTGCCTTATATATAATGTTATTATAATGATCAGCAAAGGTTAATTTGGAGTCGAGTGTAACTCCTCGATCTCTAACTTGACTGCTCCTTTTAACTGTTTACATATCTATAGTTATTGCTCTGTGTGTTATTCTATGTTCCCTGGTAAAAGAAATGGAATACTTTTTTTCACATTGAGTTCCAACAATCTTTTTACGCACCATGTGTGAAAATTATCAACTTCACGTTGAAATACCTCAAGGTCTGAATCTTTACGTATTTCAAGAAAAAATTTCACGTCGTCTGCGTATATTAAAACATTCAATTTGCTCAAAATATCTTCTACATCGTTTACAAATAAGATAAATAGCAGTGGACCTAGATAAGAGCATTGTGGCACTACTACTGATGATTAGCTACGTTTGAATCTTACTTTTTGTGTTCTTTCAAGTATGACTGAATCCTTTTCAAAAGACTCGGGTTAAATCCTATCTTAGATAATTTGAAGAGCAGGAGACGGATGTCAACTCTATCGAATGCCTTACTAGAATCAGTATACAATGCATCAACTTGGTTACCTTTATCAATTGCGAGAATTTAACAAATTTGTGGCCGTTGGCCGACCTTTAATAAAACTGTCTTGTTTGCAGGAAATCAAATTGTTTGCTTGTGAAAAGATACGTTGATTGATTATAGCCTTAAATAATTTAGGAATGCACGAAATTATTGCAACTCCGCGATAGTTTTTAACGTCTGATTTTTACCACTTTTAAAAATGGAGATCAAAAATGACTTATATTGCACATTTATCCCAGTTGGGCAAAGCACTTCGTATGAAGTTTATTACCGTCCGCCATGGCGAATGTTCCGGTTAACTGCCGGAAGGCCGCACGCAAGATCGTAGATTTTTTTTGCAAGTAAGCTAACATAATTACCTTCCATAGGAAATTTATGAAACTCAATTATCTGTCTTAGTTATTTTTTTACCACCATCCGAAAAAAGTCCATTTTTTAACGCATACGTTAACACAAAACGACATTTTTAGCCCATTGAAACATCTGTGTAAAGTATCAGCCGGACAAAAAAAAAGGATTAAAATGCTTGGCCTATGCTGCGTGGAATTGCACAGGTTTTTCAGGTGATCCACTAAGGACATTCCAGCGGCAAAAGTACCGGGTAAATCCGTGTAGATTCCGAACTACTAGTATTTATTTCTATACTTCAAAATACCATTTTTTTACTTCCAAAATTTTGAAGAACTCCCCCCCCCCCCTAATCGAAATTCTGGCTACACCCATGACACTAGAGTCCCAACTTGTTTCTGTGTCTAATATAATAGAATAGTCACAAGAAGTTACTTGCTTGTGAATTTCATAAATTTTGATTGAACTTTTCATTCTGTTGAAGTTTTGGCTGTTTCTTGAGAACCATTCGCCCAATCCACAGTGTTTTATTTTACCGATTTTGTGCTCTATAATAATAGCGTTCTCAGATTTGATTTCAGTGATATACTTTATTTGGAATAGTTTCTATGTATTTTATTGCACTTCTTTTAGAATGGTCGATTTAGTGATTAATTCACCTAGAAGTGATATGTAAAATTTATTTTTTGAGAACACTGAGATAGACAGCCAGTGTTTTCGAGAAAGTTGTGGTAAATGTTTCTGCGTGCAACTTTGTCGAAGGTTTCGAATTTCTATCCTTCATTTTAAAAACCTAAATTAATCCACCTAGCGGTAAGACCCTGCCTTTCTCATTCAAACTTATTATTTGTAAAAATAGATTTACATGAACGCTTCAATCCAATAAATGTCTATTCATTCTTAAGGTTCTTAAAAATTGATGTTGTAATCTATACATATAAAAATGCAGTCCGGTCTGTCTGTCTGATCCATATAGGCTCGAAAACTACCGAACCGATCGACGTGAAAATTTGTATGTAGGGGTTTTTGGTGTCGATAAAGGTTCCTATAATTATACGTTTACGTTGATCAGACACCTACCATTCGATTTCTGAGACTTTTTTACTCAAAATAAGATATAATTTGACTACCACTTTAAGATATTAGCGAATTACCAATAATACTCAGAAATAATCGATATTATTTTGCTTTGTGAAATATACTAAAACTATGCCAAAACCGGTTTCTTTGAATCACCGTTTTGAGCTCAGTTTTTGTCCGATTTAAGATCTGTTTTTTTCAAAAGATGGGTTAAAGGATGCTAATATGTGGACAAACTCTTAGAATTTTGATATATGGCTTCAAAACAAAATGGCGTCGAAAAAATCACAAAAATTACCGGTTTCTCAAAAATTCAAAATGGCGCCATTGTTGCCCCTTAAGTTGAAATATGTTCAAACTCAGGGAAATTTATTTTCGTATCAAACTTCATCAAAAAATCATACATAGGAGCCAAGGCAAAAAAATTGTTGCACTGTGTAATAGTTTGAGACCTCTCCCTCTTCTAGAAGGGAAAATGAAACAAAAATTTCTGCACAAGTCAAGAACAAACCAAGCAAATAAAACCGAATTTGGCATGTGGATGTTTTCAGGAGTAACAATTATGGCCATAATATTTGGACGCCCCTCCCTTTTCTGGAAGGAAGGGGTTCCATATAAATGAAACAAAAATTTCTGCACATCTCGAGAACTAATCAACTAAATGGAACCAAATTTGGCAGTTGAATGTTTTTAGAGGTAAAAAATATGTGCATAATGGTTTGACACCCCTCCCTCTTCTATAAGGGAGGGGTCCCATGCAAATGAAACACAAATTTTGCATAGCTAAAGAACCAATAAAGAAAATGCAACCAAATTTGGTATGTAAATCTTTTTAGAGTTAACAAATATGTCCATAATGGTTCGATGCCCCTCCCTTTTCTGATAGCACATGTTTCTGCACAAATTTCTGCACATCTCTCGAACTAATCAACTAAATGGAACCATATTTGGCAGGTGAATGCTTTTAGTGGTAACAAATGTGTTCCATAATCGACCTCAGGCAACATTTCGGGTTGTAAGATGGCAACTTCCGGTTCCTGGACAACAGCCATAATGGCTGATTTTTACCCAGTATAATAATATCCGGATCTAGAATGATACACAGGAGCTAAAATCGACCACACATACCATATTGAATTCTAAGATGGCGACTTCCGGTTTCTGAAAAACAGCTGAAAATGACCAAATACCACCTAATATGAGAGTTTCCCTAACCAGTATGACGTTCAAAATCCAGAAATTGTCTCCAAATGCCATTATGAAATCCAGAATGGCGACTTCCGGTTTCGGAAAAACAGCGGTAAACGACCGAATACCACCCAATATGGGTATTTCCGGAATCGTAATGATGCACTGGAGCCACAAATCGACCTCAGACAACATTTTGAATTGTAAGTTGACAACTTCCGGTTTCTGCAAATAGCCTGAGATGAACGATTCCCATTAAATATGAGTATCTCTGGAACCAAAAAAAAAGTACAGAAGCTAAAAATTGATCACAGACACAAACAGTGTATGGCAAACAGCAGGCAATGACCAAATATCAATTCAATATGAATGATTTCGGAACCAGAAATACGCCCAGATGACAGAAAGTGACCAAATACCACCCGATATGAGTATCTCCAAGGCCAGAATGTTGCAAGAAGCTAAAAATTGACCTCAGACACCATTATGAATTGTAGGATGGCAACTTCTGGTTTTTGGAAAACAGCCAAAAATGGCCAATTTCCGTGTCACATGAGTATCTCCGGATCTAGAACGATACACAGCAGCTGAAATCGACCACAGACCCAATTTTAAATTTTAGGTTGGCGACTTCCGGTTCCTGGGAAACAGCGAAAATGATCGAATAACACCCAATGTGGGTGTTTCTTCAACCATAATGACGCATTTTAAAATCCAAGATGGCGACTTCCGGCTTGTGAAAAACAGCCTAAAATAACCAAATGCAATGCAATGAGCTAACATTTGACCTAAGGAACCATTTTGAATTGCTAAATGGCAACATCTAGGAAACAGTCGAAAATGACCGAATAATACTCAATATGGATATTTCCGTAATCGAGATGATGCATAGAAACCAAACATTGACCCTGGACACCATTTTAAATTTAAAGACGACCACTTTTAGTGTCTGGAAAACAACCAAAATAACTAAATACCTCCCAATATGAGTATTTCCGGTATCAGATTGATGCCAGAAAATCTGCTGAAAATGACCGAATACCACCCAATATGAATATATTCAGAATTAAGGCGATGTACAGAAGTCAAAAGTCGAGGATGTTGTCATTTCGATAAAACTAATCATTTCAAACGATTTGTTATTTGACTTTGATCATATGCTATGGCCGATTCGTCGTGCATTTGCAGACTTTAAACACATCGCAAGGCATCAATGAATTTGGAACGTTCAAATAGTACGGTACTACATTTGAATTATGTTGAGACCTCATATATCGATCAAAACAGATATAGTTTTAAATAGTGTTTGAAGTTCTTTTCTTTACGATTACAGTAAAATTCAATTGGGTGTTATGAGGCAGCTAGACCTGTTAGTTGACACTAATTTTGTAGAAATCGGGTCAGCCATCTCTGAGAAAAGTAAGTGAGTTCAAGTAGTCTTCGGAATATGTTCCTTTTCATAACTGGACTTCACATTTTTTAACATAACAGGCAAAGTAATAGTCCGTTTGCAAAAAAGAAAATAGGGTCTTATGGGGCAACACGACCTTCCATTTGACACTAATTTTATGAAAATCGGTCCAGCCATCTCTGAGAAACTCGAGTGAGATTAAACAGTCTTCAAACACGTTTCTTTACATAACTTTTGAACCACAATTTCAATCTTTATAAAATTCAAAACTTAAGGGTATTTCAGGTAGCCCGTTCATTTGAAACCAAGCTTGTTCAAATCGGCTGTGTAGTTTTCGAGATAATGATGTTTCATGACTTTTACATTTTGATCGTTATTTATTTATTTTATTTATTTATTTGTTTATTTACATTAATCGGACATTATTGTCTACATGAACACTTAATTGCTAAGAACGATTAAAAATTATAATTAGTCACACGATTGTAAAATACTCTAATACTAATATTGAAATCAAACAAATGGTAACACAGATTAAACAGTAAACACATACATCTTATCGGTTCATGGTGCGCATAGTCTGTCCGATGGCGTTGAAGCCGGAGGAAGCTTCGTTGTCGTAGTGGTCGTGGGATGATGTTCAAGTCGACCTGAGCGAGAATCCAGGGCGCATTCATGTCCCCTACAACCACCTTAGCCAGAAACACAGTTCTCATGACCTTTCGTCTCTTCTGAAGCGTGTCCATACCCAACAAGCGACATCGGCCCTCGTAGGATGGAAGTTCGTCGGGGTTTTGCCAGGGAAGAAATCTTAAGGCAAACCTTACAAACTTCGCTTGGATTTTTTCTATTCTGTTAACCCAGACGTTGTGAGAGGGACTCCGTACAACGGCTGCTGATTCCAGTATAGACCGCACTAAGCTAAAAAACAGTGAGCGTAGACAATAGGGGTCACGGAATTCACTGTATAGTCGAAACAAAAATCCCAAATTTCTGTTGGCTTTGCTGATGGTATAAGCGAGATGATCGCGAAAATTCAACTCGGAGTCCAACAGGACACCAAGGTCCTTCACAACGCTAATTCTTTCCAGTATCTCCGTTCCAATGTTATAGTTCCAGTGAATCATTGTTTTCCTTCTAGTGAACGAGATAACTATGCACTTATTCACGCTCATGGTCAGCCGGTTCCTCTCACACCAGTTTGCGAAGATGTCGATAGTTTGCTGCAGTATTTTGCAGTCATCCGGTGTCTTCACTAGCCAATACATTTTAAAATCGTCTGCGCACGCTAACCTGCACCCCTCTGGTACAGCGAAGCAAACATCGTTGAAAAATATGGAGAATAATAATGGCCCCAAGTTACTGCCTTGGGGAACACCAGAATAGTTACTGAACGAGTCAGATTCGGTAGTTCCAAGCTTGACGTTTAGTTGTCGGTTGGTCAAACATGACTCCATCCATCGAACCACATTTGCTGCCACACCTAGACGATCCATTTTTGCCAAAAGAATTCGGTGATTCACTATGTCGAATGCTGATTTCAGATCAGTGTAAATTGTGTCGATCTGAGCTCCCTGTTCCATGGATTTGAGACAAAAAGAGGTAAATTGCACCAAGTTCGTTGCTGTTGATCTTCCCGGGAGAAAGCCATGTTGATCTTGCGATATGTACGGTTTTGCTGCGCGAAACAGTTCATTGCTTACTAGGATCTCAAACAGTTTGGATCCTGCACTTAGCGAAGTCACACCGCGATAATTCGATACATTCCGCTTGTCACCCTTCTTAAACGCTGGAAACAAGACAGATTTCTTCCACCTTTTCGGGGATACCACTAACGAAAGCGACTTGTTAAAAATATTTTTTAGCGGACCGCAGATGGCTCTGGCGCATTAAATTAGAACTACTGCAGGAATTCCATACGGCCCTGGTTAAGTGGATAATTTAAGCTTACTGATGCCATTTAGGACATCCTCGTCCGTGAATTCACCGATGTTCATACTCAAAGCTCCTGCTGGTACGTTCTTTATGGCCAAATCGATTTGTTCCTCGCTAATTTCCGTTTCATCAGAAACGCGTGTGCGTGTTCGTTTTAAGAATCGGAGGTAGTTGTTAGACCAAGGCGGTTTTGGCCGAGGGTAGCAAACAGGTACGAACTCGGAAAAAAGCTGCGTGAGAGAGTTAGTGAAACACTGAACTGCTTCATCGATGCTATGCGCATTGTACAGCGGTGCCCAATCGATGGTCAAAAGTGCCTCGTTCAGCTGCGCATAGTCAGCCTTCGAAAAACTCAGCTGTCTGTGATCGGCAACGTCTTTAAAAATTATTCTGGCCTGACATTTCAAAGTAGCGAGAATTGGGTGTGCAATGGATCAATTGGCACTAAAGCATCATTCGTTTCAACGAGAGTACACATCGGTAATAAGTCTTCATTTACAAACAGCAAGTCATGAGTACGGTTTAAGCTGTTCCTCGTTACGTTTGATTGTTTTAGATTAAGCAAGGATATACCATCAATGAATGCAACGCTAGCGGAAGTTGATTCAGAGGGTTCAGGGTAAGCATAGCCTGTACTTGTATTACGCCAACATAGATCGGGCAAGTTGAAATCGCCAAACAAAAGATGGGCACAGCGAGAGTCATTCGACGTTACAACATCAGAGATACAGGTAATAATATTCTCTATGATTGAAATGTTTCTGGATTGGTCCGGAGGTATGTAAATGACACCGAAGCAGATTGATTGACTGTCACATTCAACGCTCACCCAAAGTTGCTCAGAGTCGAAGCCAACCGAATTCGCGCATAGTGAAGAACTGAATGTGTTTTTTAATGCTATGAGTCCTCCTCCCCCTCGGCTTTTTCCCGTAGCGTCCGGGTTTCGATCTTTGCGGTACACAGTGTAATCTTGCCCGAAAAGTTGAACAGAGTTGATAGTGCCGTTTAGCCATGTTTCTGTAAGAATGATCACGTCGTATTCCTGGTCCGATACTGCGACGAAAAAATAATCTATCTTCGTCGATGGGTTGAAAGTCGTCCAAGGAAGGCTGGAATGGTTGAGCTTCACTGAGAACGGGTGCAGTATCTTTTTTTGCTTCGGGTGGACATATACTGGTCAATAATTTACCTGGACCAGCCGGGTCGTCGAGCTTGGTAATAATATCCCTCGTCGAAGATGATCTGAACCTTGCGCTGTCAGTGAGGAACGAGGATGATTGCTAGCTCGAAAAGTCGATCCTTTGTTTCGCTTTGGCCAGGCGTTTCTGGTACATTGGACAGTCGTAGCTCCAAGCAGCATGTGCAACATCTCGCAGTTCATCGGTAATACCGGCACGTTTCTCATTTTCTATTTGGCAGTTGATACACTTTTCGAAGTCAGCATCGCAATCTACTGCCTTGTGATTGCCAGCACATTTCGGATAGCAGACAGGTTTCGTACAAACTTCTGCCTTGTGTCGAAACTCTGAACAGTTGAAGCAACGGAGAGCATCGGTCACATCAAGTATTCTACATCTTTCCCAGCCAAGCGTGTCAACGCTGAAGCTTCATCAGGATATTGAAACCGCGGGCATCTGTCTCGATGACAGCCGACATCTGGTTGAACGTTCGTTTTTCATTTTTTATCCATATTTTCTGAGAAGCCAACAATTTTAATCCTAGGCTTCAGCGGTTTTTGTATTTCTATATTTTTTTGTCAGATAACGCTTTTGGGGCTGTTTTAAAAAAGTTTAGAGCCAGCTCTTTTATCCGCATCTTACCGCAACTTCGCCGAGCTGCCTAATGTCGTTTTCGTTTTCGCGGTGTAGCTACACTCAAACGACACTTTTGACACCGAAAATGTTTCATTTGACTTTTCGGACTACCCTTTTTCTGTCTCTCCCTACACTTTTTCTGTCGCTGACGACACCCGAAAAAAAGCAGAGTGTACTGTAGGAAGTTACCAACACATTCACACGTATGTGTCAAAACCAGGGTTGATATTTGATGACACTCTTGAGTGGATGAGTGGAAGTGAAAAAAAGCATCCATAAACGTTATTTTTTCACAATCCTTTCAGAGTTCTCCCTTCCCGCTTTTTGCATGGAAGTGAACTGTCAAAACACCTCATTATATTTCATGCGATGGAAGTAAGACAATAAAATCAGTTTATCAGTTAACGAAGATTGTCAAGGCATCGGTCAGTGTCAGTGAAAAAGTGTTTCGGTGAGGTTCATTATGGTTGAGTGGACTGTTTGTTTCTCTTTCTCGCTTTGAAGTGAAGATCATTTGGTTATAATTGTCGTCAAATTTTATTCCGTAACCGTGAACGATGCGCGCGATCTATTTCATCTGAGTATAACAGCACGTTACTAGGACGAAAATCTAGTGTATCTGAAAGAGTGCTGCGATCATTGGAAGTGAAAATTGAAAATAATTGGCTGTAATTTTCGAAGAATTTAACTGGGGAAAATGACTTTTATCAGCACTGGTCAAAACTGGTTTGTTTTGGTTTTCGCTCCACGTGGTAAAGTGTCAGGTAAATTTTTTCTCAGCACATTTGCGAGATGGACATATGAAATGGAAACGAGACAAAATGACGAATGCGATAATGACCAAAACAAAACGAATTGATAGCTATCCCATTATTACGCATACCAATGCAATGACACTGAGAATGTTTTATTTGCATTTTATTATGTATAGCACGGAAAAAGTGTGGCTACACCGCGAAAACGAAAACGACATAAGCTGCTCTTCCTTTACCGCAAAAACGATTGGGTCGAACCAAGCGCAAATATCGCTTTTTGTCTTTTCCGATGGTTGATTTGATATTGGCTTAAACAGTACGGTTTGCTCAATATAAGTGATCGTATTAGATTTTTTCAGTTGGCTAACGGGAGTGCTGAATGTTTGCAGGGTCTCAGAAGTTTTAGGTGTAGCAGTGGTTGTACGAGTGTTTGCTAAGCGTCGTTTACCTGAGCGCAACAAACCGCCCGGTTCTGGAGCGGTAACAGTGATAGTGTTTAAGTTATTTACAACCCGTGCACGATCAGTCCCAGTGTCTTTCGCTTTACTTATTGACGAGCTCGCCGAGCTTGCCGAGTTGCGTGCAACATCCGCGTAAGAACAACATTGTGTAACCTCATCATAACAAGCATTGTTTGTTGGGCAGATACTTTTAAACTTACTTTGAATCTCAGATAAAATTTTTGGCAGCAAGGTAGTTTCAATCTTTTTCAAATCAGTAGTGGATAAACCAGCCAGCATCGTTTCATGTTTGTTTACAAGATCGCACAAATTATCAACTTTATTCATCAGCTGAGCGTATTGCTTCTGAATGTCATTCAGAGTAGTTTGTTTCTTCCTGCATCCGAAGCAATTATACTGCAGTGAGGTATTTTCTCGGAGAGCAGTAGCAGCAGCCACAGTCAAATCCGCACATCGGGGATGTAGTATTTGCTCACAACCACCAAAACAATATACTCTATCACTCTCAGTACCGATACTTTTCGTGCACACATTGCAGGCAACAGAGATCATTGTGTTGCTCTTGTTACTCACCGCAGCCAAAAACGGCTTGGTGCGGGAGCTACTTTGCGCGTTAACAAAAGAAGCTTTCTTCGATCAGCAATTAGCAAATTATTTTCACCGAATATTTAACTAAACTAGTCGTCAAAGCGGCCAGTGGTATAACCGTGAGTTAGCGTGTTCCACAGGTTACACGGTAGGGTCAGTTGCAACAGGGTGCGGGTCAGTTATCACTGGTAGATACGCATTTAATTCACAGCAGCGACGGAACAACCCTTCACTTACACGAACAATATGTGGTATACATAACCTGAAATAAACATACACTGTCGCTTCTTCCGAACAGCACGTACAAAACTCTGTCTCCACAAACAAGTGATCTGCGCGCTGCCGTTCTTTTGTTTAGTTCTGCTACATTGGCTTTCTTTTTGATTGTGCGAAGAAATGGAAGGCAATACCATTGCAGCGCAGCTGCGAAAGGCTAACTCTGAAGGTGGACCTTGTGTGATGCGTGTTAACACAGCCGTGATTGACTTTGCATCCTGTGTCCCGCGCCCCCCGATACGTGAAGTCGAAAAAATAATCAAAAGTGAAATGAGAATCAATATCGATGAAGTGGATAGTATACAAATGCATCATGTGCGCAATTGTGTGCTGATAACATTCAAGCTACTCGATGCCGCTGAAAAATTTATAAACGAAAATAACATGAAACATCGTATTCGGAATGAGCAGTTAAACTATTTGATTCCGGTGTATATGGAAGACAATGCTATTGATGTACGCATCCATGACCTTCCAAGGGCGTTTAGTCCGAGGTCAATAGAACGTGTGATAGGC
This sequence comes from Wyeomyia smithii, assembly GCF_029784165.1. Lineage (NCBI taxonomy): Eukaryota > Metazoa > Arthropoda > Insecta > Diptera > Culicidae > Wyeomyia > Wyeomyia smithii. The sequence continues at coordinate 165,015,515 of NC_073696.1, read as the reverse complement.
GAGTATGGAGAAGTGTTGTCTATTAGACACGACACGTGGAAAAACTTCTTTCCGGGAGTTTACAATGGCGTACGTATTGTGCGTATGCGTTTAACCAAACCAATACCGAGTTTTGTCACATTTGCCGGTCGAACCTACTCCGAACAAAGTTTGGTTACCTACAAAAACCAACGCGCAACTTGCCAATGGTGTGGCTTAGAAGCTCATCCGGGAAACCCCTGCAACAAAGCGGTACAATACAGTTCGTCATCCTCGACAGCCAACGACGAAAAAAGAAGTAAACAGTCATCAAAGAAATTACCATCAACGGAAACAACGAAGACAACAACACAAAATCCAAATGCGAAACTGCCAACAACTAAAACAGTAACGGAAAAAACATCGGTCCAAGATACATCAGCGCAAACTAAGGACAACTTACCTGATACTGATGCCATCGAGTTTAAAGAGATAAAACGAAGACTCCGAAAGTACAAAACCTCGAATGGAAGCGATAGCGAGATGTCAGCCAGCGAGAACGACATGATTTGCTCTGACCCGGAGGCAGGCAAGAATATTGGTTCACCTCCCCGGAAAAGGACCACGACGCGCAGTAAAAACCGAAATGGCCCAACAACAAGAAAACCAAATGCAACAAATAATAATATACAGCAGCAGTAGCGTTTTTTATTTTATTTTTTGTATCTGGCACCGTAAACCTAGAGGTATTGTGCCGTGTCAAATAAACGAGTTAATAAAAAAAAACTACTCAGTTTGATGTTTCAAATTAAAATCAATTTATTTCTCTTTTTCAGTTCATAGATTGGTTCATTACAACTAATTTTTCGCTGCTTAATTTAAGTACTTCGAAAGTGGGGGAAAACATACCACTCAAATAACTTTCATCCAATCGCGGGCTAGCTTGATGCCACCGACACGATTGGTAAACAAAATATATAATATACAAACACACACGCTTGTGGTATTTGTTTACTACTTTAGCCATGTACGCTTAGCCATGTGCGCTCGTCGCGCTAGGCTTGGGATAGGTCCAGACACAGTGTGAGGCAATGTAATTTGACTCTCGCACTGTGGCCTGGGAAGAAAAACATTAGCCGGGTTTATGCACTGGGACAAGTGCATTGGCTTGGTTATGCAACTTATGAAGTTCGGAATAATTTATTGACGGGAACAAACATGACCCAGTTTCAACTGTTGGACATGTTCGTCTAACTTGTGGGAATGTTAAGGATTGGTTAATCGTTTTGGGACTTGTGGGAAATCTTGAGTGGTTTGGTAATTAATTTATTTGGACGGCTTGCATGTGGGAAACAAAGTAAGACTTTGCTTTGGTTTTTCTTGGGAACCAGAGAGAAAAAGGTTCTTTTGGATTTTGTTACTAATTTATGATCTTGGGAAAAGTTATTAGGGATTTGTGGAAAGAATGTTGAAAAGGTTCTTGAATATTGAATATATGATCTTGAATATATGACAAACCTCTAAACTAGAAATCCGATGAAAATCGGTTCAGCCATCTATGAGAAAAGTGAGTGAGAATGAAAATCTGCACACTCACACCCACACCCACACACACACACACACACACACACACACACACACACACACACACACACACACTCACACATACACTCACACACATACACTCACACACATACACACACACACACTCAAACACACACACAAACACACACACACACACACATACACACACACACACACACACAGAAAATGCTCGGCTCGTCGAGCTGAGTCGAGTGTTATATGCCATTCGACCCTTTGGAGCACTTTTAAACTTTCATTATTGCAAGTGATTGCTATACCTTTCTAGGAGAAAGGCAAAAAGCCTTTTTACCTTTCTCCTAGTAAGGTATAGCCATCACTGAAAAAACCAAAGGTATAAAAGTGCTCCAAAGGGTCGAATCTCGTATATCAGCGGTTCTCAACCTGGGGTACGCGTACCCCTGAGGGTAACTCGAAAGCCTTCAGGGGGTACGCTAAAAAAATCAGTAATGTCGGACAAAGCAATTTTTCTCTAAAATACTTCATTTGTTTTTCAATCTAGTTCTTAAAACATGACTGTAGCAATCAAACAAACCATAATTCAATTTGAAACCTAAACAAGATTACCACAACATGATCTACCACTACTCTCTCCCACTCTGCGAAAACATTCCAAGCCAAGGGATACAACCGATATGAAAAATATCGCCAAGGGGTACGCGAACAACAAAAGGTTGGGAACCGCTGTCGTATATCAATGGACTTAGTTTAACGAGCTGAGCATTTTCTGTGTGTGTATGTATGTAACGCTCTCCAACCTCACGTAGTTATTTTCTCAGAGATGGCTGGACCAATTTCCATGGAATTAATTGCAAATGAAAGGTCTAGTTGTCCCATAAGACCCTATTGAATTTTATTGTAATCGGATTTTTAGTTTCGAGGTTATGTATCAAACTGTGAAAATCACAAAACTTCATAATCTCAGAAACTACACAAAAGATTTGAACAAAATTGATATCAAAAGAACGGGCTTGCACGGTGTCTCTGGTTGAAGAACTTATCCAAAAAGAATTAGTATCGTTCTAATACTCGTCATTCAAAAGCTTGAGCTGTCCCCTTTTATATCCTACCAAAATTGAAATGTTCTATCGAGGGGTTTAGAACAATTTGTTTTCGAACATATATTTGTAATTGAAAAACTAGTGAAATGGAAATAAATAATATGTTTCAGAAATATAATAAGTTATCAGGGTTCTCTGATCGTACTGAAATATTCAGGATTGTTTTTTATTTATATAACAAAACAAAGCTTTACATAACATCAGATTCTTTTAAAAGGATTAAGTGGGGTAAAAAAGACCCTTGAAAATTCGGAGCCGAAAAACAGCTCCAAAGAAAACAAATAAAATTTTGTGACTTTGATTACGTTGATTTTGATTGATGATTGATTTATTCAAAAATCGAAATTCTTTCCTATAAAAAAAAATATAAAATGCCGGTTTTCGTGGTTTCATTATAGGATATTTGCATTTTTCTTCAAAAAATGGTGATTATTACAGCTCTTTTTTGCTTGTCAACAAAACTGGACCTATACGTTTTATAGAGCAACTCAAGAGCTTTCATTTGATGTTATTAAAAAATGCGTCGTTTTAGTAACCACCGAGAAAATTTCATCATTCATACATGTTTTAAATCATTATTTAAACCCATTGTGTCAGGAGTGCAACCCCGTTGTATCGATGTCCCCCAAATTTCCAGGGTTTGTTCATCCATGAAATAATTTGTACATATAAGTTTTTTGGGAAAGGAGTTAGTGGGGTGAAATGCAGAGCGGGATTCAGGTGTTGGGGGCCCAGGACACAAATTTGCGTGGGACCTCTTTTCTCAAAAAGAATTAGTTGAAATGATTTAACGCTTCGCTGGCAGGTGACGAGCAAAACAAAAATAAAAGGTCTCCAACCTGTATTCACGTCTGGTCTAGAACCAGGGGGCCCCTCGTGTCAAAAGGCCCGGGGCATTGGGGGACAATGCCACTTAAATCCGGACCTGGTAAAATGGCATTTTAAACTCTAATGTCCAGGTGCTGCTGAAATCATAATGTTACTGTAATTTTGAGTAGAATGCATCGATTTTTCTGCTATTCGGTATGCTCATTGTACCATTTTCTTCCCTTGTAGAAGCTTATGACCACTGCTACCATTAGTTAGATATATTGTGGTATACTCCGCGTTATTATATATGCGCTGTCAGTTCGTACCATCACTATGGTTATCAGTGACGGTCGCCCTAGGACTTTGCATTTCCCCCCAAGAAGGAATGCCCTCTTTGATAAAGTTCATTACCTTTGTTAGTTCAGCATTCCATACCTCGTTAGGAGTAAGGACACCTTTTCCAAAAATACGCAGTTTTTGCTGAAATAATGCGCCGCATTGGCACAGTAGGTGTTCCGAAGTTTCAACTTCAAGATTACAGAAGCGACATATGTCAGTTTACCTATTTTTTTAAGGTGATACCTACTCGGACAGTGTCCAGTCAGTAGGCCAGTCAACGTACTCAGATCAGCTTTATTTGTACTGAGGAGGTTGCGGGTGATTCTATTACAAGGTGTAATGAATAGTTTAGATTGTCTTGAATTGGAGGTAGCCCTCCAGTTGGCACCAATCATCATTGCTTCCCAGCCTCTGAGCTCTGATTTCAGGCAGGATGTAGAAACCCCACAGAATGGCTCCGGTCCGACGAATGCAGTTGAAGAACCAATTCTTGCTAAGAGATCGGCTTTTTCATTTTCTTCTATACCACAGTGACCAGGCACCCAGGATAGATTTACATCGTTTGTTACAGTCAGTTGTCGTAGGGATAGAATACAATCCCAAACTAACCATTGTACCATTAAGAATGTTTGAAGTACTGGCTACTAGAGATGGTCAGGTTTGGCTTTTTTCAAACCAGTAGCCGAATTTTGTTTTTTTGTCGAAACCCGAACCCGAAACTTTTTTTCCGATCAAAGTGGAACCCGAAAATTTAATTTTTGGGAAACCCGAACCCGAGATTTTTTTGGAGGTCAATTTTTTAAACCAATTTGAGACTGGAATGTTATAGAGCTATAGCCAGCATTTTAAATGTAGGTACAAAATAAAGTTGCGCTCCTTGTGTAACAGGTTCAAATGATGGCCTAAACCTTGTTATGAAAAAATCGATTTTTTTAAACGGTGCACTTTTTGAACACGTCTGATAAAAGCTCTTGAGTTGATTTATAAAACGTATTGTTCAATTGTAGGACCTAGTTCTGATGACAAAAAACCTCCAAAAATCACCATGTTTTTAAAGAAAAATGTAAATATCTAATTATGTAACCTCGACAGCAACTTTCAATAATCGACATTGTATATTTTCATAGGAAAGAATTACCATATCAATTTTCAGAGAAATCGATTAAGCGTACAAAAAGTTATAGTTTTTTTTGTCTTTTCAGCAGTTTTTGGACTCAAAATTTTCGAGTCTTTTTTACCCCACTTCACCCTTTTCAAAAAATCTAAGATTATGCCAAATATTGTTTCATTATATGAAAAAACAAAACTTGAAGGTTTCAACACTATCTGATCGGGCCCCCCAGCACCCAAATCCCTTGATAAGTATACATAGTTCCCATTCCACCAGCTTTTCAATTACAAACAAAATGTCTAAAAAAATTGTTCTGGACCCGCCGATAGAACATTTCAATTTTAGTAGCATTTTGAAGGGGACACCTTGAGCTTTCGAATGATGAGTATAAAAGCGATACTATTTTTTTCGGATAAGTTTCTGCTACCAGAGACACCGTGGCTTGTTTTTTTAACCATTTGTAAAGTAATTTTATGAGGATTGGACAAGTAGTTCAAAAGTTTTGCAAAGAAACGTGTTTTGAAGACTGTTTAAACTCACTCACTTTTCTCAGAGATTAATTAGAACAATCGGTATAACGTTTTTAGCAAAGTTGTAAACAGTAATTTTGTGCTTCCGGAAAAAAACACCGCGAAACAAAAAAAAATGGTTACGTAGAAAACACAGAAATATGATTATAAAAATCTCAAAAAACTTACTTTTTAAAGATCCAAATTATTTTGTACGAAGTCTACACACTGTAAGCTTACCAATAATAGTTGACTAAACATGCAAAAATGTAAAACAAAAAAAATGTCAAAAAACACTGTGTTTTACAGTGTCTATTTTTTGGAAGGACAACAATATTATTCAAAACTTGTCGATAAAATAACCCGTTTAGATGCTAAAAATGTAAGACACTCGGCGCAGCACAGAGAGATAGACAAAGAGAAGAATAAATGCTTTAGTTCTTTGATATAGAATGGCCTGATTATGTTAAAATTCGAACCCAGGACCACATACTTGTCAAAGCGGACGCGGTAACCTTGCGGCTACGAAGCTTCCCGGATAGAATCGTAGCGCTAGCCTTACAATTGTCCTATATATGAGTAGTATAAAGGGTGTTTAATAAGTTTGAATACAACTCTCGATTGTTGTGAAGATTGGTGTCAACTTCAATCTCACGTATAGGCTAACCAACGCGTGCGGTGTCGACTTGCAATCATTTGTTGATTGTTTACCGCGTACGGCGAAGTAGTACCGCGATGTCGTACTTATGTATTTTCGTAACTCGCAGGTCCGGAGTTCATGTTTATTTATTTATTTACATAGTACCAACAGGTAGAAATAGCCCTGGTGGTTACTAAAACATCAATGAACTAATACATCAATACAATAAACTACGGAACATTGAAACAAATTTAGACCTAATGACGCGGGCAGACAGATAAAAATCGAACACTTGTGAAACACGATTAAACGCTTTTTGAAGGCCACTAATGGCACTGTTAGCGCTGTAGTTGGTACGGCGGAATGAAATGTGAAGCAGTTTATATCTCCGTAATACTCTGGGGTGCGCTTGAATTGATCTGACGGAGGATTGTAGGGCAATCAATCCTAGCGGTGAGGGCGTCGGAAACTACCATGGCGCGCGCTGTTTCTCGGCGCAGTTGAAGTGTGTCAATATGAAGGAGCTGACAGCGGTCTTCGTAACGAATATTCCGCATAGGCTGTCTCTAAGGGAGAAAACGGAGAGCAGAGCGAATAAACCGATGCTGGATGCTTTCGATACGATGAATTGCGTTGTTGTAATGAGGAACCCAGACTGGACAGCAGGATTCCAGACAGAACCGAACCAGTGAAATGTAGAGAGAAACCAAGCAGTGCAAGCAGTTTCTGAAGTCGCGTGTCATTCGAATAATCAGTCCCAACTGCCTGGAAGCTTTTGCGACGATGAAAGAGACATGTTGCTTAAAGGTGATTTTAGTATCGAGTATATCTCCGAGATCTTTCACATGGTCTACACGCTGTAATGGAAGACCGTTAAGATTAGACTGGAAACTTAGAGGGTTGCTTTTCCTCGTGAAGGTAATTAGTTGGCAATTGGTAGGATTAAGTAACATGCGATTCAGTTCACACCAGTGTAAAAATTCGTTTAGCTGTTGTTGCAGAAATGGAGTGTCGCTGTTGCTATTGATTTTGAGGAATAACTTCAGGTCATCCGCAAATGCCAGTCGGGGACATTTCATGATTCCTGTTTCCTGATTAGAAACTCTTTGTCTTACCACAGCCGCACAATGACCAAAATGATCTGCTGCGAAAGTCGACGTCGCCCAGCATTCTTTCGTCCCATATTAACATCCGCGGTTTCAGAGTGTTGCGTCGGTAATGGTTTTGGGGGCCATGTCCAGGCGTCGGTAGCACCCATAGGTGCTTATCGAGAAAAACTTAAAAATTAACACCGCGCTCTATACGACTGAGCTGTCGGAGAAGGCTGTGGCTTTTCGGGACTTCTACGAAAAGGATCATTACGTGTTTCAACGAGACGGTATCGGTGGTATCGGGTGAATTTAACTGATTTTCTTGATAAGACTTTGTGGCCTCTCAGCTTCCCGAGCTTAAATTCTCTGAATTTTATGTATGTCGTACAAGCAAAGCAAACATAAAGTGAGAACTATTGACCAATTTGAGATGCTTATTTCCGGTGGTATGTTACGCGGTACTTTACTTTGTTGGCCCATATATCTCCACCTCACCACCAACACCACGGGAACTCCCACGCTCCCTGTCAGCTACCATGTACTTTGTTTTGGTAGAGTTAATGACAAGTCCCAATCTCGCTGCAAAAGGCACGTAGACCTCCCCCACGGCCCTATGATCGATGCCGATGATAACAATGTCATCCGCAAAACCAAGGAGCATGTGAGATTTCGTGATGATCGTACCGTTTCTTTCCACGTTTGCTCTCCGTACTGCACCTGCAAGGGCTATGTTGAACAGTAAGTTAGAGAACGCATCCCCGGGCTTCAGTCCATCTAACGTTACGAACGCGGCTGATGTCTCGCCAGCTACCCGCACGCATGATTTAGATTCCTCCAGCGTCATATGAATCAGCTTAACTAGTTTCGTCGGGAAACCGTGTTCCAACATTATTGGCCACAGCTCGTTTGTTTTCACTGAATCGTACGCCGCCTTGAAAACTACAAACAGATGGTGGGTCTGCGAGTTGCACTCCCGGAATTCATCGAGGATCTGTCGCAGGGTGAAAATTCAATATGTCGGGGAACGCCCCTGTCGAAAACCAGCCAGGTATTCGCCAACAAAGGATTCCGTTAACGGTCTCAATCTGAAAAACAAGATACGGGAGAGCACTTTATATGCGGAGTTGAGCAACGTGATGCCTCGATAGTTGCAACAATCCAATCGATGACCCTTCTTATAAATAGGGCTGAAAGGTAGCAGTAGTGCGAAACGTCAAGCAAAATCAAAGTTTTTTTATTAGTTGTTCACCGAATAATATCAATTAATGTGATACACAACGAATAACGGTGATTATACCAACAAACATTTTTAAAGTGTATTTGAGCTTATTGAACACGCAGTTTATTTTCTGAAAATAATTCGCATCGTGTAATAGCAGAGAAAATATAGTTGCGCGTAGAAATATATATATGTAAATAAATCCCGTATTACATAGAGAAAATATTTAAAACCAACTCAAGGCTTGTCCGCTGAATATTATGAACTACCGCTGAAGCAAAGGCTTAATAATCGAGCATTAAAATCAACTTTTTTATTGCGATTAGGTTTTAATCATTTATCTTTTTCTTCACAGATGGTGGCTCCAGAGGATGTGCCGCAACACAGTACTGTTGAAAACACTGGGACATTTGGCAAATTGAAACAGACCCTTTCATCTTCTCTCTTAACTGCCCAAGATAAAGGTATATATTTATAAAAACACGTGCAGTCATGTTTTATATTTAACAACTCATGTTTATTAAGTAAATGAAATCTTCTGTCGACATAAAAAGAGTCTCCTCATTGGTTGCTTAAAAAAGATCCTTTTTCTTCATTTTTTCGTTGTGAAAATAGCTACAAAGTTTTAGCAATTCAGAGTAGACATGAGAAAAAAATTTGGTTGCAAAAACAAAAGCGCGGACTTAACAATAATATCACACGGCGGTTCATCGCTGACAACTCAAACGGGGTGCAACTTTTTTTTATTACGGATCACAGTGGGGCAGATTGGTCTGTTGGCGCGACAAAACCTCATAGCTCCTTAAAAGTTGTTTCCACAGTGTTCATATCTTCGGCAATGTTGTTCACTATAAAAACATCTTCTTGAAAAATGTATTCAAGCAGCTTTATTTTTTGTTCTACAGATGGCGCTGACATCTATCTTTTGAATAAAAGGTTCTAGCCATTTTGTTTCTTCGGGGAAGTTGTTTATATCATCAATTGACATAAAGTTGTCGGGCATATTACAACTGTAGGACTGACGGTTAAAGAGATAAAATTATTTTCATTATTCATAAACCCAAAATTTCAGTAATGAATTATAACTGGGACTTAATTACATATGTTTCAATTTCAGATATATTCGAACTTTCGAGTCATCCTGAAATGAATTATTGAAGGTTTGTAGTAGCCTTTGTATAGTTTTTGTTAACCTATGATGTGTGAGAAAGAATATAAAATATAGTTTTAATGTTATTGTTTGTGATAAAATGTTTCAAATAGGAACATTGTTCAATTAAAGATTAGTTGGTCATGTTCCCTTTCTAAGAGCTCCTCTTGGGTAATTTTATACCATTTAACATGAATACTAAACGCTTACTTTTGTTTAAAACACTGTTCACCCAATAACAAACTGTTTCCTAGTACTAATAACTATTTCCGAGGGGTCTTAATACTACTGGACGTCAGTTTCGAAAGACCCCCGAACAAATTCATGGTCGTGTTGCATACACTGGCATTCAGCAAAGCCTATTGTAGGAAAAACATCGATACGGACACTGCTGATTGACGATTTTTTATATGAATTGACATGAAAACAATCGTTGCGAAAACTCGAATTACTCGGTAAGTCGCAACTAGTAGCAGCTGATTTTTGGTTTAGTACAAGCCAATACCTTGTATTTTAGTACAATAGCAGTGTCATAGCAGAACAACGTAGAACTTTATGTTTTCCATATTGCCGAAAATGAGGAAAAATTACAAAAAAAACTTGTTTTACACATTATGCCTCCTACGAACCTATTTTCAACAAAACTGTCTTAATATCACATTACCTATTAGTTTATACTCTATTTTATGAGGATCATTTGAGTTAGCTAATTATTTCCTAAGTATTTGCATGCCCTACTGGAAAATATCTGAGAAAATTTTTTCTTCCATTTTACAAGCCTTGTAAATCCTCACTTTTACAATATTATAGCACATTTTCTAAATTATTTTTCAAAGTGAATTATCATGATTTCCAGTCGATAACATGTCTACTGCAAGTAGAAAATAAAGTGAGGCCTGAAAACATAATTTAATTTTTTTAGTTTTGTCGCGACTTCTCTTGGTTCTGCCCCAAAGTGCGGATGTAATACAATTCAAATATTTTCATATTCGAAAAGGCATTTTTACTGCCTGTGATAAATTAGTAGCTTGTTTTTTTAACTCAAATAGCAATTATTTGACACGGCACAATACATATTTATGTTTTACGGAGCTAGTGTCTTACTTTATGAAGTATCATATAAACTAAGAGCAAATTTTTTTATCTCCGCTGCCGACTACGAGCTTAAATTAAATGTAATTATAACTAACATGTTGTTTCTGATCGTTGGTGTTCAAGTATCCATATGGTGTGTGCCACTGAGCCACGATATCACGGAAGGCCTTGGGTTTTCGGTCCTGACGGATTCGTGTGGGGTTCCGATGCTGGTTCCAAAATCGAGGTCCAAACGTGTTCTCGTCGTTTTGTTGAAAGTAGACGGAAAGGAGTGGTGCTAGACTGGCGCATGGATGGATTTCAGGAAAATGTGTATGAGGACATGTAGGGTAGGTCACGGCTCGCCAAGACATCACGAACAGGAACAGCTGGTAAACTACTTCCAGCCCAAAGAAAATCTATCAATTTAGACCTGTCGTCACGATGTACAGGACATTGTAGTATTGGTCCAAAAGGCCATTTCAAACGGAACGCACATTAACATTAATATTTTGCGCTAACCACATGTTATAATATCTTGAACAGGAACAGTAAGCGGAGCGCGGTTGAATAAAGAGTTAGTTTTTGTACGACTTACAAACGTGACACATGCGTCTGCTATAGGGTGGTTTACCGGTAAAACAAAAACCGGTAAAACCGATATTTTTTTCAATACCGAAATACCGGTATTGGAGAGGCGAAAAAACCGGTATTTTCGGTATTTTTCTTGAAATTAAAAAAAACTTGTCACAATATTCATACATCACTTTAAGGCTAATCAATACTACCCACTTAGGTAGACGTTAAAAATCACATGACGGTGTATATAATAAATACATTTAGACAGGAGCAACATTGAATATCATTTTCCCTTATCTATTTATCAATTTTTGTGTTTTTCTTGTTTGTTTTGCTTGGATTCAGACGATGTGTTTGTGTGTATCGATAATATGTCAAAAAACTTTATATCAATAAAACAAACATTTATGTTTTAAGTAGAACAGTCAATTTTGTTTTACACTCATACTTACAGAGACAACTCGTGGGTTATGAACCTACCAGTTCAACTACAAATTCTGAAAATCATAGTTTGAGCAGTAATAACAATCATGTCCGCGAAAAAAGGCATGTCACATTATTTGATTTGTGCTATTTAAAAGAATAAAAAAAATAAAAAATAATATATAAATATCAATTTGAATTTTGTTTTTGTTTGGCGTCTCCGTGTGCATGGCCCAGGTTGCACCTAGTTATGGGCAAGTTGCTCCTAATGTGTTTACAAGATGAAATAATCAATCAATAAAAATTTTCATTCTAAACATAATTGCTCCTTATTCAAGATAAAGCGAAATTTAAATAGCTATATCAAGGCCAAAGCTTCTTCGCCCAAACCGCGGCGGATTTTATTAGCAATACTTCTAGCTGAGAAAAATGCTGAATTTGAACGAACTGTTTAAAAAGCATCGAAACCCCTATGTGCCAGTTCGTGATATCCTCGCTCAGCGAAACTTGCCATACATGCTACATGTTTAGAACTATTTTAAGAGCATCAAGGTGCCTATTTAACAGCGAGACGAATCTCTGATGAAAATAACATGCTAGTTTTAGTATTGAGCAAAATCATTTCAAATCGCCTGGAAATACGCGAAAATTTAATCGACCATTTTTGATTTGAATGAAACTTTGCACACGTATTTGGCTTAGCAAACTGAGCATTTTTCACAGGTGGAGAGATATTTTACACCCATGAGTTACATTCTAAAAGGGCGTATGCCTTTTGGCATAGGTTTTATTCGAAGTATTGTAGCCCAGAAACCGTTGGTTGTATAGAAAAACTATTTGAGAATGAGTTGTAGGGAATTAGAAATTCACCATAAAAAAATATACACTGTACAAAAAAAAAATATTTCTGACCAAAAAAAATTGAAAATATACATCAAATTTCAATTTAAAAAAAGAGTTGAATTTTTTTAAATTTTTTTTTTAAAGAAACTTGACGTTAATACGCAACTTCTAAAAAAAGTCCAGGATGGAGAAATGAAAAATAATTTTTTTATGGCAGACTAATTTTTTTTATGAAAATTCTAATTCAAACATTTTTCAAAATATTTGTATTCGGATGATTTTAAAAGATGCAGAAAGTCATTTTGAATCAAAAAGCTCTTGGTAGTAAACATTTTAAAGGCATTGGTTTACGAGTTATTTCTAATTTAAGCTCGAAAAATTATAATTATTTAGGAAAATACACGTTTTTCTTAATTTGTCCATAGTTCTCCAGCAAAAACCATACGTTCATTGGAATGCTTGATCAAAAATATACAATTCATTCTTTGACAACAAAACGATTGGGCGAACGGTTCTCAAGAAAATAGTTAAATGTTCTAAGTGATATAAATATATATAAGAATCAAATATTTATTTTCGAGTTTTATTATCTTAGGAACATATTTTTTTATGACATAGATACTTTACAGAACTAGTTTCACCTTATATTTTATATACATCATAAGTGAATGATTCGTCATCTTTTGAAAACAGCTTCGTTTGTATCTTATGTTCTGAAATCGGAACAAAAGAGTAATACTTTTGTGTGGCAGCTATTATTATAGATTTTTTGAAAATATTGCTCCATTCTGTTACTCCTTGTTCATATTCTTCAACTAAATGATATTTTTGATGAATTTTTATTAAAATCATACAATTCTTTTGCGCTTGTAATGGGATGTTCATGATCTTTAGCTAAACTTGCATTTCCTGCCATTCGTTTTAATATGCCACCAATTGCATCGCATGGCCCTTACCGTGAGAAGTCGCAAAAAAATGCCACTCTGCATCGACGTTATATTTTGTTTCGAACTTGCAAAGTCTTTTCTATTTTTATATTGTGAGGTAGCTCCATCAGTCACTAATATTGCTTGTTTCAACTCAATTGTTGTTTTCAAAAAACTCATTAATTTGGCAATGAACACCTGAACCGCAACAGTATCATGATGGAGTACTTCCGATATTATGATGAAGCTGATATTCTTAAGTGTTCCAAATTCTGAATAGTAAACAACAAAGGGATGAATGGTGACTTGACTATCATTCCAATAACTACACGAATCACAAATTGATAAAGACGTATTAAAATGAGCTTGACTGTTCAATATTTTTAATTTTGCAATAACGTTTTCTTTTAATTTGCGTAAGCTTGATGAGCACCGATGATCAGGAAAGGGTTTACAGCATTTGGGCTTGGTGTATTCCATTTTCACTTTATTCATCTTCACAAACTGCAAACTGTTACTAACACATCTGGAGTAGTGCAATCGTATTTATATACGGAAACAGATATTATAGGTAACCCAGTAGTTATTGGTTGCGTACTTTACAAACAGTTATTATTAGTAAACAAGTAGGTAGTGATGCACGACAAATATATTTTTTTATGAAACATTCCGCAAGGGGGAACGTGTAGGTAGGCTAAGGTTTAGCGCTTGAGTTATTTATCCAATCGTTTTGTTGTCAAAGAATGAATTGTATATTTTTGATCAAGCATTCCAATGAACGTATGGTTTTTGCTGAAGAACCATGGACAAATTAAGAAAAACCTGTATTTTCCGAAATATTAATAATTTTTCGAGCTTAAATTAAAAATAACTCGAAAACCGATGCCTTTAGAATGTTTACTACCAAGAGCTTTTTGATTCAAAATGACTCTCTGAATCTTTTAAAATCATCAGAATACAAATATTTTGAAAAATGTTCAAATTAGAATTTTTATAAAAAATTAATCTACCATAAAAAAATTATTTTTCATTTCTCCATCCTGGACTTTTTTTCTAAAAGTTGCGTATTAACGTCAAGTTTCTTTAAAAAACAATAAAAAAAATTCAACTCTTTTTTTTTTTAAATTGAAATTTAATGTTTATTTTTAATTTATTTTGGTCAAAAAAATTTTTTTTTGTACAGTGTATATTTTTTTTATGGTGCATTTTTAATTCCCTACTACTCATTCTCAGACAGTTTTTCTATACAACCAACGGTTTCTGGGCTACAATGCTTCGAATAAAACCTATGCCAAAAGGCATACGCCCTTTTAGAATGTAATCCATGGGTGTAAAAAATCTCTCCATCTGTGAAAAATGCTCAGTTTGCTAAGCCAAATACGTGTGCAAAGTTTCATTCAAATCAAAAATGGTCGATATTCGACCATCAGTCATTTGGCGCGATTTGTCTCTATTAGATTTAGTTTCAGCTCGTAGTCGGTAGCGAGGATACAAAATTTGCCTTTAGCTTATAAGATATTTTAGACCATTAGATATAATTGGCTCCGTGAAACATTAATTTGTATTGTGCCGTGTCAAATAAATGTTGTGTGGACAAAAAAAAGAGCATCGAACAGAACAGAGAAGTATTTAACTTCGGATTCATAAAATGAAAATTCTTGTCTGATCGTCATTTCATTTCCTTCTTCATTCATTAACTCTTCTCAACAGTTTCAATTATTGTTTCTCTAAGAATTTTTAAGTTTTTTACTAGCTTAAAACTAGGTTTTGTGGTGTGAAAGAAATTTTTAATAAAAACCTGCATGATTTTTCGTTAATATGAGTTTCGAAATTATGTTCTTTGTAATCATATCACTGAATTCATTCATTGTAGTTTATCAAATACTGTTAATCCAGTGTTGTATCTGGATCGTAAACCATAAGAGATCAAAACGATGGCCACAGTGGTGCAAATCTAACGAAAAAAAACCTGGATCGTAATGAAGCATAGGTACTCATAAAAGCAAAAATTATTATTTTTCAGTTTTATTAGACTGATTTGTATTTATCGCGAACATGATTGACATTACTTCCCCAAACCTTGATTTTAAAAATTTTGTAGTTGAACAAATAGGTTCAAAGACCACGAGTCGCCCCTGGTTTGTATTAATCCGAAAAACAAATTTAAAAATACCGGTTTTTTACCGGTTTTACCGGTTTTGATTTCTATGAATACCGGAATACCGGTTTTCCGAAAAGTCGGTAATACCGACCACCCTAGTCTGCTAAGACAGTCCGAATCTCCGGTTCGAATACAACATCTGGCGACGAGTCAAAAATCTACAAATTGAAGTCAGGCACTGATTAGAACAAGCCAATTAAAGTGAGTTACATTATTCAAAAAAGTTTTATTTTGACGTGGGACTACGTCTTTGTTTACTATACTGGGATGCATTCTGTAAAATTGGAAATGAAACTGGCAAATGTTGCGTCAGATTTCAAACGTTAATAACAGCATAACCACATGATGGATAACAATAATCAATATGTTGTTGGATATATAAAATGCATAACAATTTCGTAATATGCTAGTTATCACTCTAATTTCATTGCTAAGCGGTAAAATTGATAAAAAATTTCAATAACAAATTTACGCGAATAATGAACCAATTACATGCAAGCATACCTAGCACAGGCGACGTGAATAGACACCATCCCCTGTTCCCTGTAATATTCTCTGTATCAATATCGAAATAAAAATTGACAGAGTCTCCCCGTCCCAATAGGTCAATTTTTTTTTGCTCCCATGAGCTTAGACTAATATAATGTCTCGAAGGTAAAAGTTTTCCAAAAAGTTTAAAACAATCCTCATTCTTGAACAATTTCTAAACCTGCTTTCAGAACCTAATAAAAACTGATGTCTTGAAAGAAAACATGCCGGTAAAAGCAACAGTACCAGTGGAGTAAAGAACCGCAGGTCTCTCGTCGTCTATGATTGCAGTGGTACTCTTCTAATCGTACATTCCAGCGGTACACTTCTATACGTACTGCAGCAGTACTATTCGTATTGCAGTGGTACACTTTCGTTCATACATTTCTATACGTGTGCAATCGAGGAAAGACTGCAATGCTGCTGTTGATGGTAATTGAAGGTTTATCTCATAAATGTGATTACCATAAATTACTCAACAAGAATTGTAAATTTTTGCAACGGATATTTATTGAAATTTATCTTTGATATTCACTAAATACGAATAGTGACCGAATAGTAACGAAAAAGTAAATTCCTAAATATATACACTAAGATACATTCAGAATCTCTTTTTACATTTCAAAATTGTTAGATGATATATTACACTGTGCTACAGCGATTTAGAACTTTTGAAGTGACCAAGTGTAGGTTGTAGGTCTTGTTGATTGTAACATTCGCTCATACTAGAAATTTTCCAAACACCCCCAAAATCTGAAGTTATGGTCAAAATACGGTTTTTTGGAACTCAGCGCATATAATATGTTTTAACTCAGTCATTTATGAACCGATTTTCAATATTCAAGCAGTTTTAGAAAGGGAAGAAATAGCGCTTTCAAAATATATACAGGATTTTTCTAATATCAATAAAATATGTTGAGTTATTTGAGTTCAAATCCAATTTTTTAGATATTTTCACGCAATTTTTCAATTAATTTGAAATTTGCCGTCTATTTTTGTAAAAAACATAACACAAATATTCTATAATTTTGAAAGTATATTCAATTTCGAATCAAACGAGAGTAGTTTTGTGGAAATCGGTTGATATTTGGCTAAGTTATATATTTTTTAAGAAAACCAGAAAGAATTTGAGACTAAAGTTGAAAAATTGAAACCATATTTAAAACCATTTTGGAAGCTGTCGAAGATTCTTAAGAAACCTTCAAAGCCTATTCCAGTTTTAAAAGATGGTGAACGTTTTCTTGTATCCAATGAACAAAAGGCTCAAAGACGTGCTCAGCAGTTTGAGAGTGTTCATAACTTAAATTTGAATTTTGTGAGTCCAATTGAAAATGAAGTCACACGTCAATTTGATTTAATTTCTTCCCAGAATTTTTTACCTGCAGAAATAATTGAAACTAACTTGAATGAGATTAAATCAATTATTAAAAATTTCAAAAATATGAAAGCACCTGGTGACGATGGAATCTTTAATATACTAATCAAACATCTCCCTGAGAGCACAATGGATTTTTTAGTGAAAATTTTCAATTGCTGCTTCAAAATTGCATATTTTCCCAAATTATGGAAAAATGCAAAAATTACACCCATTTTAAAACCGGATAAGAATCCAGCTGAAGTTTCAAGTTATCGACCAATCAGTTTGCTTTCTTCAATAAGTAAACTGTTTGAGAGAGTTATTCTTAACAGAATGATGTCACACATCAACGAAAATTCAATTTTTGCAAATGAACAGTTTGGATTTCGCCATGGGCATTCCACAACTCATCAATTGCTCAGAGTTACTAATATGATACGAGCTAACAAATCTGAAGGTTATTCCACTGGAGCTGCTCTTTTAGACATAGAAAAAGCATTCGACAGTGTTTGGCATAAAGGTTTGATTGCGAAATTGCAAACTTTTAATTTTCCAATTTTCCTAATCAAAATTTTAAAAAATTATCTTACTGATCGAACTCTGCAGGTTGTCTATCAGAATTCAAAATCTGATAGATTTCCTGTCAGAGCAGGTGTGCCTCAAGGTTCAGTCTTGGGTCCAGTCCTGTACAACATATTCACTTCAGATCTTCCTGATTTGCCTCCAGGATGCACAAAGTCATTGTTCTGCGATGACACAAGCATTTCCGTAAAAGGAAAAAGTCTTCGTGTCATATGCAGTCGATTGCAGAAAAGTTTAGATATTTTTTCTTCCTACTTGCAAAAGTGGAGAATCTCTCCCAATGCTACTAAAACTCAAATGATAATTTTTCCGCATAAGCCTAGGGCTTCTTTCCTCAAGCCAAACAATAATCACGTTGTCAAGATGAATGGGGTTATTTTAAGTTGGTCCGACAAGGTTAAGTACTTGGGACTAATTTATGATAAAAAACTTATTTTCAAAGAGCACATTGAGAGTATACAAGCCACGTGCATCAAATATACGAGATGTTTATATCCTCTCATTAACAGGAATTCTAAACTTTGTTTAAAGAACAAACTTTTGATTTACAAACAAATTTTTAGACCAGCAATGCTTTATGCTGTACCGATCTGGTCAAGTTGCTGTTCAACAAGGAAGAAAACGCTCCAAAGGATTCAGAATAAAATTCTGAAAATGATTTTGAAGCGTCCTCCTTGGTTTGGTACACTCGAATTACATAGACTTACTGGTGTTGAACCATTAGAAGCTATGTCAAATAAAATTATTAACAATTTTCGACAAAAATCGTTGCAATCCTCAATTGCTACGATAAGCTCTCTTTATAGCCAATAAGTTAGTTGTAAGTTTACTTCCCCTTTTCTGACAAGTAGGTTTAAATCCCTACGAATGATAAGTCCTAACTGCGAAAGCAAACAAATCCTAACAATTAAAATTACAAATTTCTAACAGTGTTGAGAAGTCACCATTTGTGATTGGACACACATACTCATTATTTACTAATATTCATCATAAATACTTAAGCTACTAACAAATCCCCCCTTAAAAAAAAAAAAAAAAAAAAAAAAAAAAAAAAGAAAACCAGAATTTTTGGCTTCTATCGCACAATTATTTCACGGAGCTACAAATGATGCAAAAATGCAAGAGCTTTTGATGTGACATAGTATGGGTTGTAGCTTTAGTAAAGTGTTACTTGCGCGTTTGCTTGAAGTTTTTCAAATACCCCGAAAATTATAAGTTATGGTCAAAACCCTGTTTTTTTTACCTCAGCTCACATTGTTATGCTTAATACGGCTATTTTCCAACCGATTTTTTATATTTTGGCTGTTTTGGAAAGGCGAAAAATAGAGCTTTTGAAACATATAAATATGTCTTAAAAGTTTACCTATATGTGATAAATAGTTTTAAAATAAATAGGATGGTTTATATTTTTTTCAAATTTTACCCATATGTGATGAATAGTTTTAAAAAAAATAGGATAGTTTATGTTATTTTCAAATTTTTCAACACTTATTCGCAATTTTTCACACATTTTTGTAGAATTTGAAAAGCATGTTTAGTGCCAAACGATAACAGTAAGTGTTGTTTATGAAAATCTGTTATAATTTCGCTGAGATATGACTTGATGTTTTCAACCACATACTTTTTTTTTATTCTCGCTTATTTTCCGTCGGTCTAGTTCCACCACTGTTGTGGCCAATCACCGACGCCCAGGGAGGCGACTCCACACCCAGGACCCTAACTCACGACCCGTTTATTAACGGACCGGCGCCAACGGCTTTACTTCCTCATGCGATGGAAGGCGTGATCACGCCACCTCACAACCATCGACACCTATGTCGGCGGTGGGATTCGAACCCAGGCGTCGAGCGTGGTTGGCGGAGACGTTACCAACCACACTAGGCCCCCGCTCCAACCACATACTTAGATTTCATCAAATCATTTCTCAGCCAAATTATAACAAATTTTCATTAACAACACCTATTATTTTCGTTTGGTACTAAAAAGAACTTTCCAAATTTTACAGCAATTGAAGCTCCTGTGTGAAAAATTGCGAATGAATTCGAAAAAAATTGAAAATAACATAAACCATCCTATTAATTTTAAAACTATTCATCACATATAGGTAAACTTTTTAGACATATTTATATGTTTCAAAGCTCTATTTTTCGTCTTTCCAAAAAAGCCAAAATATGAAAAATCGGTTGAAAAATAACCGTATTAAACATAACAATGTGAGCTAAGGTAAAAACAGGGTTTTGACTATAGCTTATAATTTTCGGGGTATTTGGAAAACTTCAAGTAAACGCGCAAGTAACACTTGACTAAAGCTACAACCCATACACGCAAAACTTTTCCTTATTACCTTAGAAGCAATAGCGCAAAATTGCCTTTAAGGTAACAAACCTATTACTAAAAAGGCAATAAAATTCTTCCCCAGTCAAGTAACAACACATACTGTCATATATTTAGCACGTGTTACGGGAGTACGACCATCTAATAATGGTCGTGCAACCACATGCAAGATTTTTTCTGTCATAAACGGCTCCCTTTTCATCTCAAGTTAAAAAAAAATCACACACCGTCGCATATGTTGCACATGTTACAAGTTCCTTCAATCTCCAATTCATCCGGTGAGCGTGTATTAGTTCGCTCGTTGTATGCATACGGAGTAGAGGAAGAATATGACAAGAGCTGCCAAGCAGCATTTTCCCCGTCATAGAGTGTGCAAACGTTGATGATTTCAAAGACTTGAAATGCGTCTTTAAAAGACAACACGATCTGTAAACTGCGTTAGAGAAAAACAAAAACATTCGCTTTCTTGCAAGCTATTCAAAACACATACTCATTGGTTCATGGAAACTCATTTGCACCTGTTTGAAAATACAAAACTCGTGCCCATCCAGAACAATATTCGCAACTTCGGCAACTCTGTTCAGACAGTATAACATATTTTCATTTCATGTAAACACTGGGGGACGAAACGAAAGTGTTTCTAATTGGACATTTGAAGTTGACGGGTGAGATTCTCATTATGTGGGGATGAAGGGAAGCAAAAATGAATCTGATCGTTGCATCAATACAAATGTAGCGAGTGAAATCTTGCTAACACATGCACTGCGGTGCTTGGCTGTATGTTCTCCTGCAGAAACACATACAAGCGTGTGCCCGTCATAATTTTTGTTACTTTTCGGTTATTACAATTTGTGTATAATGCGCAGTCATAAGACACAATAAGTAATAAAAAATTGCCCTAAAGTAATAAAATGTTCCCCGTTTGCGTTGGGTGTACTATGTCACATCAAAAGTTCTTGCATTTTTGCATCATTTGTAGCACCGTGAAATAACTGTGCGATAGAAGCCAAAAATTCTGGTTTTCTTAAAAAGTATATAACTTAGCCAAATATCAACCGATTTTCACAAAACTACTCTCGTTTGATTCGAAATTTAATATACTTTCAAAATTATAGTATATTTGTGGTATGTTTCTTACAAAAATAGACGGCAAATTTCAAATTAAATTGAAAAATTGCGTGAAAATATCTAAAAAAATTAGATTTAAACTCAAATAACTCAACATATTTTATTGATATTAGTAAAAACCTGTATATATTTTGAAAGCTCTATTTGTCCTCTTTCTAAAACTGCTAAAATATTGAAAATCGGTTGATAAATGACTGAGTTAAAAAATATTATATGCGCTGAGGTCCAAAAAACCGTATTTTGACCATAACTTCAGATTTTGGGGGTGTTTGGAAAATTTCTAGTATGAGCGAATATTACACTCAACAAGACCTACAACCTACACTAGGTCACTTCAGAAGTTCTGGAATTTTTTTTTTCATTTGTAGCACAGTGTTATTAGGGGTCTTCACATCGAGCTCGTATACGAATACCCAGCCGTAAACTGTGTGTCTTCCATTACTCGTCAATGGAGGTGAGTATTTTTACGGCTGGGTATTTGTTTACGAGCTCGACATGAATACCCATATTATTTTAAGCTTTACCATAATGAGCGTATATTAGCTGTCTTCGTAATACAGTGAATGTAGTTGTAGGCAAATGAGAAAAATTGTCAAGCAAAAAACAAAAATGGAATTGCTGATTGCTACGATTTTTTGCTGGAACTTGTTAATAATTTTGTTTAAAATATCTTCTTAAGTTTGCCAATTAATGAACCTTTGCAAGATCCATATTATCGGTTTGATTAAATCAGAGTTAAATAAGACAAAACCATTTATTATGATAACGTAAGTATTATTGGATTTGGTTTTCAAGGACATAGAGTTAGTTCTGACTTTGATGCATTACGAGAAATTCTTGGTGCTTCTTCAACAAGCACGATGCTTGTGCCTTGTCAAATACATGTTGTTTGCACAAAAAATACTACAGGCATAATATCGTCAGATATAAACGATATTCTTTCGAGTGTTGTTGAATATATTTCAAAAATTGATTTCCAGGGGAGGCTGAAAATAATAATACGTACAGTCGCTGAGCAAACACATTGATTCTGTCTGCAGACTCTGTATATTTTGTAACAAAAAATCCCCTAATTACAGTGTTTAGTCCCACGTTACCATTTCATACAACCCTAGGGCTGTATACCTTGTAGTATTTTTGAACTTCTTGTGATCTGTGAGCATACATTTGTGAATTTCGGAACAAACGTAGAATTAAAAAATAGCGTCCATCATAAGGATTGCCGATTCAAGCTGCAAGTTATTTATGAAACCTTTGGACTAAATCAAAAGTTATGTTTCACAGAAGGAGATCAGCGACTATTATTTTTGTTTCTCGAAAAACGATATTGAAGTTATCGCAAGTGGATTTAGCATCGGAAGAGTTTGCCACTGCGTGGCGTAAAAATGTTGCGAAAATTCTCGAAGCTTATTTTTTCAGAGAAACGAACAAAAGGCAAGTGCGAGGATCATGAAATTTTCTATGTGTGTGTAATAGTAACTTCACTTCGCTTGGTGTGGAAAGTAAACGGAAACAACATTTCTTTTGCGATTTATGCCTATGTACGGGTTGAGGAGAGGTGTTTTTGTGATATAGACAGTAGTTCGCTTGGGTGCGTGGAGGGAACAGAAAAACGTACATGTGCAGTTGCAGTTCGACCAACACCTCAAAAATTTTCTGTGATTGAGTCAACGTGAACAAAGTATCTTACTACTAATGCGAAAGTGTGCATTTTGGAGAGATATTAGATCTGTTATGAGTACAGCAGATAACAGACTGCGTATGTGTATATAAAAAAAAAAAAAAAAAAGAATGCATTCAGCTTATTCTACTGGTTGTAAGTAGTGGTTCAAAGGATATGACGAGTAGTGAGAATAAAATGTATCGCTCACATATAGAAAGAAGCGGAAATAATTCATGCAAATGAATGTGAATAAAGTGATGCGCATTGGTATTGATATAAAATGGAGGACATGTCTGAAAGAATTTAAAGATAACAAAACATGGACAACACAAATATTCTAGATTGAATTCTGCCATAAAACTGGGTTTGGATTGATAATATCGTTTCCCAAGTACAAGAAAGTAGTTCTTTTTTAAATAAGTGGAAGGGGCCGAGTGCCGGATCAGGAGAAAGAGAGAGAGAAAAAAAACTGAAAAAATAAATACAGTTATTACATTGTCTGAAGCCTCTCAATAAACCTGAGCGTGAAATGCTAGTTGTTATGATGAAATACTCAGTGATTGGATTAAAATTAATGGTTTGATTTGATTAGTGAACTGTAATGATAGAGACTAGTCACAGACTGTAAACCGTTGATGTTTCTATTCAAAGAACGTGAACCCTGTGCGCGGATTGAAAGGTGGGTACTACGGCTACAACTATGATGTGGAATATAAGCCAGGCTCGGAGAACCTAGCCGATGCTATCTCTCGGCTAGCAATTTTAAAACCTGTTGAGTTTGATGTTGCAAGTAATGCGTGTATTTATCAGATTGCTATAGCAGATATATCCGATGCTATATCGGTACAAGAGGTTGAAAACGAAATTATCAGGGATGAAAGTATCCAAGAAGTCATTCGTAATTTAGATGACGGAATGTGGTCGGAGAGAACGAAAGAATTCAAACCATTCATCACAGAACTCTGTCAAGTAGGAAACTTACTTTTACGTGGCGATCGATTAGTGATACCACAAAACTTGAGAGCAAAGATCCTGCAGCTAGGTCAGGAGTCTCATCCAGGGATAGAAGTTATGAAAAGACGTCTAAGGCTGAAAGTTTGGTGGCCTTATTGGATAAAGAAGTGGAAAAGTACGTCAAACAATGCAGGGCTTGTGCTCTGGTCTCAGCGTTAGATCCACCGGTACCGGTCAAACCGACACGAAAGCCAGAACGAGCATGGAGTGATCTCGCGGCAGATTTTTTGGGCCCACTTCCTTCGGGGCACAACCTTCTCGTAATTGTTGACTACTTCACCAGATTCACGGAAATTATTGTTATGAAGCACATCACAGCCGTCCTAACGATTCGAGCGTTACACGAATCATTCTGCAGGTTCGGATTCCCTGAATTTTTGAAAACGGATAATGAACCCCAATTCATAAGCTCAGAACATCAGCGTTTTTGCAGCACGTTTGGAATTGAACATAGAAAATCTACTCCGTATTGGCCTGAGGCAAATGGTAAAGTCGAAAGAATGAACCGCACAATTCTCAAGCGTATTAAAGAAGCCAAGAGACTGATGGGTCTGACTGGCAATGGGACCTTAGAATGTTTGTCCTCATGCACAACTCCAGTCTCCATTCGACCACTGGAGTAGTCCCATCTGTACTTATGTTTGGTCGCGTTCTGAAAGATATAATTCCAGGAATGATTATGAAAAGCAAGAATGTTCTGGAGGAGGTGCGAGATCGAGATCTTTCAAGAAAATTGAAAGCAGCAGAATACGCTGATGAGCGTCGTTCAGCACGGCAGAATGATCTGCAAGTCGGAGATACGGTAGTGTCGAAGCGTGTTCAAAAGGATAATAAACTCTCCACCACGTTTGACCCCACGGAGTTATCCGTAATTGCTAGAAATGGATCCGATGTAACTCTTAATGACTCAAAGTCTGGGCGGGGTTTTCATAGAAATGTGTCTCATCTTAAAAAACTAACTAAAGGTTCAGAGAGAGAAGGACAGATAGAGGACAACAAGGCAATGCAGAGCAATGACAAATCAAAATGATAGACGCAGTGTCATCCATAATGAAACTTCGGTTGAAAGTCGAATTCCCAGGGAATCAAGACCTCGCCGGAACTACCAACTACCAACACATCCCAATGATTTTAATCTCAATAGTATTTATCAATTTTATCCGAATGGAGGGATGTAGTATTGGTCCAGAAGGCCATTTCAAACGGAACGCACATTAACATTTATATTTTGCCCTAACCTCATGTTATAACATCTTGAACAGGAACAGTAAGCGAAGCGCGGTTGAATAAAGAGTTTTTGTACGACTTACAAACGTGACACATGCGTCTGCTAAGACACTTAGAATCTCCGGTTCGAATACAACAGACATGACCAAACAATATGCTCTATGTCGTGATAACCTTCACTAAGGCACAGATACCGCTTTCGCTGAGCCCAATACGACGGAGATGCGCGTCAAATCTATAGTGATTGGACATAAGCCGAGACATCATGCAAAAGAAATCTCGATGTACATCCAACCCCTTGAACCACGGGTTCGTCGATACTTTGGGTATAATGCAATACCCTCTTGTCCATGAATTCTGCCAACTGATGATCATATTATGACGTACAAATGCGAAAAATTCATTAAAAGCAATAGGTCTTTCATAAATTTCACCGTTTATTGCGCCCACCTTAGCCAAAAAGTTCGCTTTCTCATTGCCCGGTATCGAGCAGTGAGGAGGGACCCACACTAAGGTAATCTGAAACGATTTTTCGGGTAAAGCACTCAGATGTACCCGTATTTTCCCCAAGAAATACGGAGAGTGCTTAATATCCTTCATCGATCGGAGAGCCTCAATAGAACTGAGACTGTCCGTAAAGATGAAATAATGGTCCGTGGGCATTTTTTCGATAATCCCTAGGGTGTACTGAATTGCAGCTAATTTTGCGACGTAAACAGAATCAGGATTATCGAGCTTATGGGAGACGGTTAAATTGTTATTGAAATACCGACCTATCATGGAAGTGTTCCCGAGACTCGAACTACGCACATCACCCGATCCATCGTCGACTTGACCAACCATGTCAGTTTATCCGGAAAGCTGTAATCGTGCATAATCTGCCATAGCTGGTCTCGAATGATTGTGTCGTATGCCGATTTAAAGTCGATGAACGAGTGATGTGTGGGCACGTTATACTCACGGCACTTCTGTAGGACCTGCCGTACCGCGAATATTTGGTCCGTGGTGGCGCGGGCACCCATAAATCCCGGTTGGTATTGCCCCATGAATTCCCTTGCAAACGGTGATAGTCGACGGCACAGAATTTGAGAGAGTACCTTGTAGGCGGCGTTCAGCAACGTGATTGCACGGTAGTTGCAGCAATCCAACTTGTCGCATTTTGTAGATGGGGCATACTGTACCCTCCATCCACTCCTAGGGTACTACCTCCTCCTCCCAAATCTTGGCAATAACCCAGTGTAGCGCCTTAGCCAGTGATTCACCACCGTGTTTTAACAGCTCGCTGGGGAGTTGGTCAGCTCCAGCAGCTTTATTGTTTTTCAGCCGGCCGATCTCCTCTCTAACCTCCTGGAGGTCAGGGGCTGGGA
Organism: Wyeomyia smithii; assembly: GCF_029784165.1. Lineage (NCBI taxonomy): Eukaryota > Metazoa > Arthropoda > Insecta > Diptera > Culicidae > Wyeomyia > Wyeomyia smithii. The sequence goes on along the minus strand of NC_073696.1, from coordinate 164,988,819 downwards.
TTCTGTCGTCATCTGCGCGTACACCGAGATCTACTACCACTCCGTCGTCGTCCTCTGCTACACCGCCATTAAGGTGCTCATCGTAGTGCTGCTTCCACCTGTCAATCACCTCAGACTTGTTCGTGAGAAGGTTGCCGCCCAGGTCCCTGCACATGTCGGCTTGTGGCACATAGCCTTTGCGGGAACAGTTCAGTTTCTCGTAGAACTTTCGTGTGTTATTCGCACGATACAGTTCCTCCCTCGCCTCGCGATCTCGATCTTCTTCCTGGCGCTTCTTCTTCCGTAAAACCGAGTTTTGCCTGTTCCGTGCGCGTCGGTAGCGCTCCACGTTCGCCCTCGTTTGGTGTTGCAGCATTCTCGCTCGTGCTGCATTCTTCTCTTCCACTAACTGTTTGCACTTGTCGTCAAACCAGTCGTTTCTCCTGTTCAGAGCCATAGTACCAAGCGCCGCTACAGCAGTACTACCTATGGCTGATCAAATGTCCCTCCAGCCATCTTCAAGAGTAGCTGCGCCAAGCTGCTTTTCCGTCGGTAATGCTGCTTCCAGCTGCTGCGCGTTCTCCCGTGCAACTTCGACGTCCCGTAGTTGCCCGATGTTTGGTCGCGTTGGGCGACTTTGACGCGTGTTTCGCACCGTCGAATGTTTTGAGCGCATGCATACTGCAACAAGGTAATGGTCCGAATCAATATTCGCACTGCGGTAGGTGCGAACGTTGATGACGTCAGAGAAGAATTTACCATCGATTAGAACGTGGTCGATTTGGTTCTCCACTTGTAGGTCAGGTGATCTCCAGGTGGCTTTGTGGATGTCTTTGCGGGGAAAGAAGGTACTTCTGACTGCCATACCGCGGGAGGCTGCAAAGTTCACACATCGTTGGCCGTTATCATTTGATGCCGCTTGCAGGCTATTCGGCCCTATCACCGGTCTGTACATTGCCTCCCGTCCTATCTGAGCGTTCATATCACCGATGACGATCTTAACGACCCGTTGCGGACAGCTATCATACACCTGCTCCAGCTGCGCATAGAACGCTTCTTTCTCATCGTCGGCTCTTCCTTCGTGTGGGCAGTGCACGTTGATGATGCTGTAGTTGAAGAACCGGCCCTTAATTCTCAACTTACGCATCCTCGCACTGATCGGCTGCCACCCGATCACGCGTTGGCGCATCCTACCCAACACTTTAAAGCCCGTCCCAAGCTCGTTGGTAGTGCCACAGCTCTGATAAAAGGTAGCCTCTCGATGTCCGCTTTTCCATACCTTCTGTCCCGACCAGCAAAGTTCCTGCAGTGCTACGATTTCGAAGTTGCGCGGATAGTTCATCATATATGATCCTGTCGTAGCCATTAAAGCCTAACGATCTGTAGTTCCATGTACCAAGTTTCCAATCGTAGTCCTTATTTCGTCGCCTAGGTCTGTGCCGATTGTTCCGATCCGTATTAACTTATTCGATATTTGCAACGTTTGGTGTTTTTCGGAGCGGCTTGTTGGGCCTTCCCCAACCCCCTGTCTCGCCGGAGGTCCATCGTGTCAGCTCTGAATAGAGTCCCACGCTGACACCAGGACGTTGATCAGCCGCTCCTAACATGGAGATCAGACGCTGTTTTGAGCCGCACCATCTTGGTGAACATACGCTCGGGTTGGCGAAGCATTTCCTCTACCGCCGAAATATGGTTACCGCGCCAACGATCGCGTCGCACCTTCTCACTTAGCTATTGTCGGATGACAACATTGCCCAGGCAACGCCAACCAGTTGTGTCCATGTTTTAACTGGTAGTCTAATGTATCATATGACTCGTGGAGGCGTGAGATAGGAACTTGTGAGGACCGGAGCTGAATTTGACGCTCCTTACAAGTTGTCAACTCACCATTTGAAGCCCACGTTTAACCCCACGAGTTGGATTTTTATCCTTAACGATGATCAGTGCGCGAACAAACTCGAATCTCGAATCGAATATATTCTATTAAGCAGTATGATAACTCACGGGATTCGATATATGTATGAAAGTCTCGATATTTCGTCAAGATTTTTGATTGATATCCTGCCCAAGTCGTATAAAATTCGCCAGCATCTGGATTCATCTTGTCAAAATCGATTGATATCTATAATGAAAAATAGGTAATGTTTGTAATATCACTATTTTAAATTCCTAACTATAGAGAAATCAACAAAATACGTAAGAGTCCTTGTAAATTTTAAATTATACATGAATCCAAGAATGTATATTTTTCTTTTGAGATACTACGTAATTTGTGGAAAATCTCTTGTAACATCAGCATTCCGTTGTACTTGGTCGTCAGAGGAAAAACTTCGAGCAGTTCATCTACTATTTTGTCAGCATCTCCTTTATCCCTGATAGACTTCCTAGTATCGAAGGTCTGAATCCAGTCATTTTTAACGACATCTAGTGAACCGTCAGTTGGAACAATGTATTTCAGCATTTCAATCTAAAAAATAATATTATTTATTCATTTTAGTTTATTTTTCATTTCATTTAATTTAGCTATTTTAGCAGATAAGTTAGCATCATCTTGTGGAGGTACATTATCATCAACAGTATAATCATCCAAGCTAACACGATTTCGTCGCTGATGCTTTTGCTGTTTATCCCTTTGGACCATGTATTCGATGTGATACTGAATTTTACCACCATGTTTGGCCTGTCCTCTGCCATTAGGATAAAACCACAGAGCATGAGGAATTTTTGCTTGCTCCGATGCCAACACGTTGTACTTTTCAACCAAAGATTTGGTCACAACTTCTTTGTAATGTTTGTCAGGATGACTGAAAATCGTCAATGATTAGTACCATGAAAAAAGAATTTAATTACAACATAGAAATCTTCTAATCTTCTTAACATATAAGAATGCAGTTCTGTCTGTCTGTCTATCTGATTCTTATAGGCTCGGAAACTACTGAACCGACCGGTATGTTCTCATACAAATAAAACACACATTTTTGCATAACTCGAGAACTAATCAAGCAAATGGATCCAAATTTAACATGTAGAGGATTTTGGAGGCAAGATATATTTCTATGGTGTATTGACACCTCTCCTTCTTCTTTGAGGGGAGGCTGCCATACAAATAAAACACTAATTTTTGAGAATTGATTAACCAAAGGGAACTAGATTTGGCAGTTGGAAGTTTTTGCAGGCAAGATATATTTTCATGATAGTTCGACACCCCTCCCTCTTCTGGAAGGGAGGGTTCCCATACGATTGAAAACACACGACTCAAGAACTAATAAGCAAACGGAACCAAATTTTGCATGTGGAGGTTTTTGGGAGCAAGAAATGTTTCTATGATTGTTTGACACTGTTTTCTATTTTGGAAGAGGGATGCAGCCGAAAATCGACAAATGAAACAAATATTTCGACCCTTATAGTGAATTTCTTTATTCCACTGTGTGCGGGTAAAACTGCCTAAGATTAATAAAACGTCATCGCCATTTAAGACGCAAGTAAGAAAGAGATGCCAGATAATTGTTTACGAACTTAGCACGTGCGGTGGTGGGTTGAAGCTGACAAATTTTACAGTGCGCTTCGGGCAGCACGGCAGGTCAAAACTGGGTAAAAATCGAGCGAATAAAGAAGGGTTTTGAGAGCAGTTAGTGCGCTTCCAGGTCAAAACGAGGTGAGCTGGTGGAATAAAAAAATTCGCTATAAGTGAATACAAACAAGTATCTGTAGAAATCAGCCAGTTGTAATAAGATAATTGAGAAATTAATCTCTAACAGTAAATAACTTGTCGAAATGTTGAAATGTACTTTTTATGTAGGAAATTTACTTACTATCCGTATCTGCTAACTATGTATTCACTTAGCACGGCTGATATGGAGTTGAGAAAACCACGGGTTAGGGTCAATTGGATCTTGGTTTCTTGTTGGTCTTGTTTTGCCTGCTCCTGTTGGTTTTTTGCCTTTCTCCTAGAAAGGTATAGCAATTACTGAAAAAACTAAAGGTATGAGAGTGCTCCAAAGAGCCGAATGTCGTATATCACTCGACTCAGTTCGACGAGCTGAGCCTTTTCTGTATGTGTATGTGTGTGTGTATGTGTGTGTGTAACGCTCTCCCAATCTCACTCGATTTTCTCAGAGATGGCTGGACCGATTTCAATGAAATTAATTGCAAATGAAAGGTCTAGTTGCCCCATAACCAACCCTATTGAATTTTATTGTAATCGGATTTTTAGTTTAGAGGTTATGTATCAAAATGTAAAAATAACGAAACATCAATATCTCAGAAACTACGCAAACGATTTGAACAAAATTAATGTCGAATGAACGAGCTACCTAGAAAACCCTCAACTTTTGAATTTCATTGACATTTAACATGTGGTTCAAAAGTTATGCAAAGAAACGTGTTCTCGAGACTATTTAATCTTACTCATGTTTCTCAGAGATGGCTGAACCGATTTTCATAAAATTGGTGTCAAATGGAAGATCTAGTTGCCAAATAAGACCCTATTGATTTTTTTTGCAATCGGACTATTACTTTGCCTGTTATGTTTGAAAATGTGAAATCCAGCTATGAAAAGTAAAATATTCACAAGACTACTTAAACTCACTCACTTCTCTCAGAAATGGCTGAACCGATATTCACTAAATTAGTGTCAAATGGGAGGTCCAGCTGCCTCATAACACCCCATCGAATTTAACTGTACTCAGACTGTAACTTCGTCTGTAATGTAACGAAATGTGAAAATCACGAAACTTCATTATCTTAGAAACTTCACAATCGATTTGAACAATATTGATATCAGATGAACGGGCTAGTTAAGAGTTAACTGACGAATTGTGATTGAACACGTGGTTTCAAAGTTTGGCTGCCCTATACGTTTCCATTTCATTTGATTATAATCGAACATAAGCAACCGTTATATATTAAATTGTTAAAACAACGAGTCTATTATCTCAAAGATTACACGACTTATTCAACATAACTAGCGTCATACGAACGAGTTATCTCTTAAACCTACTAATAACTAACTTCATAACAACTTGATATGTGGTTCAAAAGTTATGGAACGAAGAGAAATTCGAAGACTATTCAAAACTATACCTGCTTTGATCAATATACGTGGCCTCAACATAATTTAAATGTGGTTTCGAACTATTTGAACGTTCCCGGTATCGCTCGTGATGAAATTGTTCGAAATTAAAAGTCATTTCTTTTATTTCGTTATTTCTTAAGCACTAACATTACGTCAAATTTCATATTTTATACATCAATTACAACATCAATATTTTAGAACCTAAAGAATGAATATACTTTTATTGGATTGAAGCGTTGAATGAGAAAGGCTGGGTCTGACCGCCAGGTGGATTGATTTAGGTTTTTTAGCCTGCTGCTGCTTGATCGAGTCCGAAACTCTTCTCCCTTCTGCAGTCTGTTCAAACAGCAAATCGATATCAAACTCCTGCGAAAAAATACAGAAAAGTTGCTAGTTCAAAAGAAATGTGGTTAAAATGTAGAAGTAACGGTTTAGTTACCTTCTCTAGTGAAAGGAGATGCTCAGTTGGTGTAGGTTTTGATTCTGTGCTTGATTGATCGATGCGACTAGTACTTGGTCCAGCCATTAGACCAGTATTTGTTCCAGTAATTAGGTCAGTATTACAAGCGCCCCAGCTTGTGTATTCATCAAACGTAAAATCATCCCCTTCAATGAGTATCTCTTCGTCTAGCGTTTCTATTATATCCTCGTGGACAACTTTAATACTGTATTTGTTTAGCAATTGCTTTTGACATTTTTGAATCTTCTTTTGCTGGCCGGTGTTTAGGTTAAGTCGAGTAAAATCTTCATTGTCCAGAGCGATGAACGTTTCGACATCCACGATTCCTTCGCAAACTGCATGAAAAATAGGTGAAAATATAAAAATATAGGTACACACATTTGTCAAACCGATTAATACAGTACTTGTTAGTTAGTAATCATTATTGTATATTCTCCTGGAAATATACCGGGTTTCTTGGTTGTATGTTTTCCAGAATGAAAATGTTGTGTAACAGTGAACTGAATCTAGGCCAATCAACACGTGTTCCTGTGTAATTTGAACTTCGTATGCTTGCAAGGTGTCATCGAATCCAACAACTTCCCAGATTTGAATATAGAATTGAGGAGAATTTTCCATTAAAATTATTTCCTGAATTAGTCCGAATAGTGGAAATATGGAGTCTTCATCTTTAATGGATATGAAGCAATTAGGCTGAAAGTGTACACCATTGTAGATTATCTCTCTATATGTAAAAATCACAGGAGGGTTGTGTGCAAAGCCACGACCGCGAGGTTGAAGTAGAATACTTTTACACAGCTACGGCTGCACATTAACCTACGGCCGGGCGAAACGGTTCACGCCGCTTTTCGCGTTTAGCCTGGCAGAGGCCTAATGTGCACGGCCAACACAATAGAAAGGTGTTTTCACATTGAAAATTAGACACGGCTTTACTGGAGTAAGTGTTGGCAAATGCATCTACCGCTAATACCGCCGCTATCGTACGAAAAATGACGCGCGTCTAAGAACACCCAAACTGTTTCGCCATGCCGCTCCCATTTACTTCCTTATAACATCCGCCTCATGGAAGTACCGGCTGCACCTACCGCTGAGGCTGTTACCATACTGCTACTGGTACCCAAAACTATTAACTCTTCAAATTAAGTGTTTTATTTGTCCTCAAAAGAACAATTGTTCAATTCCATATCGGATATAATACAATCGCAGCTCTGTAATATTACTGACAGTAATATTCTTTTGAACAAAATGATCCAACTTTTCCATTAGAGGAAGTGCCGGCTGATGTACGGCAAAAATCTTGCCCGATCGCTCGCGTTGGCGTTCGTTCTCAGGCAACGTGATTTGTTTAATTTGAAGGCAGCCATAGGCGCAACCCGCTGATATATTCTGTTACCGCTGAGTGCTGATATCTGCTGCTGCTGCTGTCAACGATGTGGACGGTCCATCCAGCTCACCTTCCGACTAATGAATGTAGCTAGTTTTCCCAGAAACACTCTTTTATAGCCGAAGGGTGCTACGTAATAGGCCACGCCCTATCAGTTCAGTTGTTCCATTCACTAATGTTCTTCAGACAAATTATTCCACAATTCGCATTTGATTTTTGTATCCAGCGAATAAACACCGATGGTGCTCTCACACACGCAACGGTTTTAACCCGTATCTTATTGCGGTTTGTAACATCAAGCGATTTCGTTTGCTCGTTGTTGCGTGTTGCATCATGTTGCAACTTGGCAGCTGGGAGACGACGAAATTCTGTTTATGCTGATTGATTGAATCGACTTCATATTAGCTCTGCACAGTCGAACTAACTGCTTTTGTGAATGCGTTCTAACATGGCAGTTTATTTTTCAATGTCGGTTATGCTGATCGCAGCCTTTGCGCTGCCCTTACAGCGGGGGGTTTACTAAATAAAGTAAAAATTAGACAACTACAACAGAATTTGATTGCATCCCGCACAGAATGTCTGCTTGTGTTGATGTCAGAAAATTATTAACCTTCAATTAATTTTTTATTTGCCTTGAAAAAAAGCATTTTGCGGTTCAAAATCGGTTGCTAATTACAACCTTTGAGCTGCCCTAACATTGAGGGAATGAAGATACACGGACAACATGCACTGTGGAAGCTACTTTACATTCAGTAAATTCGACGGGTGCGACAGATTTAAATTGCTAGGATGCAACACAGAATGCTTGCTTGCGTTGACAAAAATTATTAACTTTCAATGACTTGTTTATTTGCCTTCAAAAAGGCATTTTGATTTCCAAAATTGGATTTCCTGATGCCAATCTTCATGCTGCCCCAACACGGGGGGAATAATGGCTGTCTGGCGACACACGCTGAGAAAAACCGCGCTGCTCCTGAGACGTGGTGACCAACCACAGGGCTAGTGCTGCTGCTTAGGAAGGACGACTGCTGTTGTCGCTGTCTAGAACTATTATGAGCGGCTCCGGCTGAAACAGGCTCTTATATAGGCCAAATAGCATGTTTTCAATTTCAAGGTATATGATCCTGTCGACCGTGCTTGGGAAGCAAGCATATAACGACCAATCAGAGGTCGAATTTTTCGTTTTGACAAGGCTTGACTATTTTCAATAGTACAATAGTGTGAATAATAAAATTACAATTATCTTATTTTGGGAAGAATCTTAGAAGATTTTCCAATCTATTGCTGCAAGAACGAAGGAAATCCATCGAATACTAACCGATTTATTAGCATTTGAAATTGGACATATTTTTCACTTTTTTCGGTTTTAGATTTTCATTTCACATCCCCATGTAGCCGAACTTCCTGAGAGAAGTATTCTACTTCAAAAAATGATCTATGCCCTTATTTTGAAGAAAGCTGACACATTTCAAATCATTGAGAAGGCACATCTTACCGGATTTATACTCAAGTCGATTCTGAAATGCACATTCTGCTACATCAACTGCTTGTGCAAAAACTTGTCGCTTTGCCAAGCTAAGGCAAACATTTTTCAAATTGCAAGCAGTATTCATTTGACTTTTAATATTTTTGTTTTTTCTTTCAAACACTCGACAATCGAATTGTACAAGAGGTCCAATTTTCTTTATGCAATCGGGGTAATGATACATATGGTAAAGCTTGTTCGGACGCCGGTCAAATAGCTTGATGAACATATCATGAAAAATTCGTATATCCATTTCTAACTCTGCTAACAAGAAATCCGAGATAGTTGGTGAAAGCGATATTCGAGTTATATTAATCAAAACGCTTATCAAATTTATGTACTGACACTGGTACTTTGTGTCCGAGCAAAAAAGGCAACGCCCTAAGCAAAAGCAAATATTGCGATGCTGTTTGCTTCATCCGGTGGGTGTTCGGTTGAAGAAGCATAGGCGCAGTTATGTTGGGAGAGGGCTTATTTTTTTTCGTCTCGATATCCATAGCTGGATATTCTTATGCGATGATTGAGAAGGTCATTATTCAAACCGAGTTTCTTATCACGATAGTATTGTGACAAGACAAGCTGAACTGTGACTGGGATCACACCTTCTGCTAAGTCATGCATGACATCAAAAGCATGATTTTTTGTCACATGGAATGCCGATAGTTCGTTCAAGATGCACCCCGTAATTTTTAGTCCACAGTCCTTTTCAGTAATCTCTTTTTTTGCTCAGTCTGTCAAGATTATCTTCATACCAGAGTTCATCTTCTAAAGGAAAATCGTGCTGTAATGGATTTTGCTTAAAACATTCTCGTGACATTGTGCATTCTCTGCAGAACATACTAGCAGATGGCCCTAGCAATCCGAACACATCGTGAACCGCAGATGTGTCGCCAGCCATCGCGATTACAGTAGCTTTAATTAACAAGGTCTCGGAGCCAAAGACCATTGTTTCCCCTTTCTCTAATCGTTTCAAATCTTCTACGAGTGGAGCTAGGATCCTGTTGTACCCGTGTCGTTTAGCATCAGTCGATTTAGCATAAATCAATGGAAATACAGCTTTTTTGGATGAATTGAATTCGAATGGAATGTTCTGAATTTTTAAGTACATTGCTGCAATTTTGTTCTTCCCAGCTCTGGAACTTAATGTATTGCATGGTTCAGCGTCATCATCATACAAAATTATTCTCAACGCATCAGGATTTTCTTGGAAATAATGACTTTTTTCGAAACTCTGCCCACTCGTATATGAATCGTAAACTTTAGGGTTACAATTATTTCCCACCTGCGCCACACTTGTATTCGCAGTTACCATAATTCGATTCTGTTCATTTCGCAAGAACAACTTCAATGATTCGATTATTGACACATATTGATATGTTTCGTGTACCTGAAAAAATTGATTTGCCTGATCAATTAATCTTATGAAAAGGAACACATAGCTTTCTATGCTCAGGTCCAGATATGTTATGTGATTACCAGAGACATGAACCCGCATTTTAAGGGCATTGAAATGAACTATTATAACATTTGATTCCCTATCATAAGATTTGTTCAGTATTTAACTTTAAACAATTTCAAATAATGCTCAGATACTCCTACTAACCATATATCCTACCAACGGGTAAAACGATCACTCAGGTTTTAGTCGCTAAATATCTCGGGGTCTGGTTCGACTCTAAATGCACCTGGGCCTGCCATATTAGGTATCTGACACGAAAATGCCAACAGAAGATTAATTTTCTTCGTACGATTACCGGAACCTGGTGGGGAGCCCACCCAGGAGAGCTTCTAAGGCTTTACCAAACAACGATACTGTCTGTAATTGAGTACGGGTGTTTCTGCTTCCGCTTCGCAGCAAACATTTGATCAAACTGGAGCGAATACAATATCGTTGTGTGCGTATCGCCTTGGGTTGCATGCAATCGACCCATACGATGAGTCTTGAAGTGCTGGCGGGTATTCTTCCGTTGAAACATCGCTTTTGGAATCTCTCTTATCGGTTGCTAGTTTGATGCACAGTTATGAACCCATTAGTAATTGAAAATTTCGAGAGGTTGGTCGACCTTCAATCTCAATCCAGATTTCTGACTTTATATTTTGACTACATGGCTCAAGATATTAACCCTTCTGCATACGTCTCTTTCAATGTCGCACTTTTAGATACTTCTGATAATGCTATATTTTTCGACACCACCATGAAAGAAGCCATTACTGGTATCCCGGATCAATTGCGACCCCAAGAGATCCCTAAGATTTTTTCCAATAAGTTTAAACATGTTAGTTATGATAAAAGGTTTTACACTGACGGGTCTAATCTAGATGAGTCCACTGGCTTCGGTGTATTTGCCTTTCTCAAGGCAAATCAACATGTATTTGAAGGTTAATAATTTTTTGACAACTCAAGCGAGCAACCTGTGCTGGATACTAGCAATTTAAATCTGTAGCGGCCGTCTAATTTACTGAATGTGAAACAGCTTTTACAGCTCGTGTTTTCAGTGTTTTTATTCCCCCACTGTTGAGGCAGCACAAAGTAAGCATTAGTATACTCTATGACTCTTTAATGAAACACTTGCAACAATGCATTTGTTAATAGTGTGCGTAGTTCTACGTCAGTTATGCGGCCGTGTCCTGGATACAACCGCCTACTTTTTTGTTCAAAAATGTCTGAAGTAATTTGATATAAATTAGACGATTTTTAGATGTGTCTGAAGTAATTTGGAAAATAAGGAGATTTACATAAAGTTAGTGCCGTAGTAGAATTCAAAGAGATGAATGAACAAGGAATAAATCAAAGAAAGTGGAAGGAAAAAAACTAGGATTAAATTGGTATCTTTGAAAATAAGGAATAAATGAATAATCACATAGTAAAGACATAGTAACCATAATAATGAGTACCGCAATTCAATCTTCGATAGCTGTAGTAAACCTATGAAAATTTTTAAATTTTCAATTTCAAAATTTTTACAATTTTAGCATTAACGAGAATGTAAGATTATAACAGTTTCTCTAAGAACACTGTTGCCATAAGAACACTACCGCGAGCTTTCAACAACGTCAAACGCTTAACAGCCCTCTGGTGGAAGATAGAAGGCTGCAATGCACGCGAAGCTTAAATCGATCGTGTGAGTTCCACACGGATCTCATTTATCTGACCTAGTAGACGGGATGGGATCGAAAAGAAGGCAAAAAATAGCAAACCAATGGAAACTTAGATCTCCACTGCGGGATCACAAAAGACACCTGATTGGTAAATAAAATGGCTCATCTTGCATTAGCTAGAAGGAGAGGGAATCGAATTTACGCAGCATCCAATATCTATCCGGTATTGTTTGAGGCGATCGAACAATTAGACCAAATGTGATCTTGTTAAATCCTTGGGATTATTCGGGTGAATACCGTCAACCACGCTGCAAGTCCACGCGAAGCGAGAGCTAAAAAAACGCGCAGTTCGCTTAGTATAACGTGTAAAACTTTTTACCCGAATTTCGGCCAATAAATAAATGGGCCTAGCGTGAAAACCTAATCAATATAAAATGAGTTTGTAAAATGGTAAAAGTTAGTGACTAAGCCTTATTTAATTTCTAGATGAAACACGTCAATCTGTTAAAACCTATTCACTAATTAATAGTGTTTAATTAAAAGTGTTTAGCGTCAGGTAAGCTTAACCTATTGGCAATAACTCTAGTGACTAGAAATAGTACGGGAAAAGGTTCTAATTTGGTTGTAACGTTGAACAGGAATAAACCCACCGTTCAACGTGGGTGAAAATGCGGATTGCCAAACCCCTCTGGTTGCCAGGACCGCGTGCCACGAGACGAGGAAAAACCAAACAGTAATTAGTGACGCGGGTGCGTCTAAATCGATCCGCTCGCCTATTTCCCACACGGCGACACGATAAAGTCGATAAGTCGAAGCACGTTTTTCTTTCCCCGTCGAGGACCGTAAGACATTCAGGAAAAGTTCCCGCTTTCATACGATCGAAACGATCGTCGCCCACGCGGTGAGATCCCGTGCAACGCACGCGTGTGATATAGTTCGACATAACTAAACGCAAGGCTGCGATCGACCAGCCGCTCGAGATGATTTGTGCCCTGACCGCAGGTTCCGGTACTCACAGGTAGACTTAGAATAAGCACATATTGTAAATACTCTAGAATTAGTAGTTGAGAGTGACGTCACTGATAGGCAGGCGAACATGTGTTGAATATAAGATGAATGTTTGAATCTAAAGATTGTGTTCTCTTGTTCGACGAAGTTGATGCTTTCACTCTGGGATTTTTAGATTTTTTGGGAATTTCGGATATCGCATTGTTGCTGGGATTGGTTCCCCTCTCCTGTTTCTTAGTATAACTATTAACATCCCATTGCTTCCACTGCGAAAGCCAAATTAGATTCGAGTGATTGAACACTAAACCCGCCCGTGACAGAGAGTCTCTAGCCGAGCAATCAGCAGCCTCTCACCCGTGAGAGTGGCGCTTAAGCTGTTGACTGTTACAAAGAGGTTCGTTACAACTGTTCCCTGCAACACCAAGTAAAGAATAGCTGATTTGTTATTTTCAATTGCGATAACAGTCGTACAAACAAATTGAATAGATAGAGCCCACCTTTACTCGCAGATATCAAGACAGTTACCGATCCCTGATGATACCATAAACTTTAATAGCAGAAATATAAATAAGTTTTTCAAACGATGTCTTCTTCTCTCTTAAAATAATTTTATTGTATTTACTATAATTATATAACGTTCTATTCACAGTAAATAAAATGTCACCACGTCCATCCTTGGTCCCGGATGTTGATGCTTCAAATGAACCTTCTAATATAAATCAGGATCAACCAAATAAGGCTGACAATCCAAAACTTATTGGTCGCTCTGGTTCGTGTAGGATTTGTCTGAAGGCATTTAAACCCAATGAATACCGTAAGACGTGCGTAGAATGTGACCAAAAAGTCTGCGAGGACTGTGCCAGCTACAGTAAATTAGATGAACAGGAGTCAATGGTGAGTAATATGAGATTATGAGTCGCATATTGAACTAAATTTTGTATTTTAAATTAAGATTGAACTGCAAAATCGCTACTTTATTCAATAAGGAATATCTTCAAGCAACACTCTGTAATCAGAGTGCCTCTGTGTTAGTGGTCTAGTATAACCCATTATGTTACACTTTATTACATTGCCAATGTCTTGTTGCAGAACGGCACGACCGACCAATTAGCTAATAATTCGATTAACCTTTAAATCGTCGGCGTACTTAAGGAACCATCCGGTACTCAGTGGGCGTGGTTCACAAACAAAATGTATCTTAAAAAAACCGAGAGTACCTTGTGGTACAACAGACGCTGTCGAAAATCGAGCTGACGTCGTGAGCGTTACTGGCTTCGTGTATGGTTATGTCAGCAAATAGTTTCCATGCCTCTAGAGAAGTGTTTTCATTCAAACTGTGTGTGACTTTTTACCTTTCTCCTAGAAAGGTATAGCAATCACTTGCAAAACTTCTTTTGCTACTGTTCTCGGCGAACAGGAAGCCTTGGATGACTCGTGAGCTGGGACGCTGAGGACCAAAAAAAGAGCTGCGCTTAGGAAATATTCCAGGTTTGGTACACTTGTGTTGCGCGACCAATATAAAAGGTTGAATACAGTATACAAGAAGACCAGTCAGAACTGTTTCAGAAGACACATGCAAAATATGCAGCTAAACCTTAAGGCTAAACCAAAAACATTCTGGACGTACGTCAACGCCCAGCGTAAGTAATTGAGTCTTCCTTCAACCATGACTCTGAATGGTAGAGTCGCCTCTGAGCCGAAAAACATCTGCCAACTCTTTGCGAGGAATTGGCACTAACTTTTTGCGACGAAGTAATCCCGCCTGAGCATGTTACCCTGGCTGCTAGCAACGCTCCACTAACGGTTGGGAATACTCTGAGTGGATTTACCATAGATAAAACAATGATCTCTAGTGCCGCCTCTATATTAAAATCATCGTTAAAATCCGGCCCGGATGGAATTCCTTCCGCGTTTTTAAAAAAGCACATTGAGAACCTGCTAATCCCTCTTCAGCTCGTGTTTGGTTTGTCCCTTTCCAGTGGGGTTTTTCCGTCTGCATGGAAAACTGCATTTATGTTCCCCGTTCACAAAAAAGGAGATCGGAAGGATGTCAATAACTATCGAGGGATTTCATCGTTATGCGCAATATCCAAGTTGTTTGAGCTTGTGATCATGGCTCTGTTGCTGTCTCACTGCAAACAATACCTGAGCGATGATCAACACGGGTTCGTCTCAGGTAGATCTACCAATACAAATCTACTATGCTTGACGTCATATGTTGCGGAAAGCCTGGGTGATCGCGCTCAAACGGACGTCATATATACCGACTTATCTGCGGCTTTCGATAAAATCAATCATACCATTACGATTGCTAAGCTCGAAAGACTCGGTCTTAGCGGCAGTATGTTGCGTTGGTGCCATTCCTATCTTGTTGGTCGTAAACTGATCGTGACTATCGACGATTTTCAAGCAGAGCCTTTTTCGGCCTCGTCTGGAATCCTGCAAGGCAGCCATTTGGGACCGTTATTCTTCCTATTATACTTCAATGATGTAAACTGTGTACTTAAAGGACCCCGTTTATCCTTCGCTGACGATCTGAAGTTATACCTGAAGATCCGTTCGATAGCGGGTGCCTCTCGCCTCCAGCGATAGTTTAACACCTTCATGAATTGGTGCAATCTAAACTGTATGATTGTCAATCCTGAGAAATTCTCGGTAATTTCCTTCAGCCGTTTTCGTCAACCTGTTATTTTTGACTACAAGCTCGGCGATACCAAAATCCAACGAGTCGACCATGTGAAGGATCTAGGCGTTATATTGGATAGCCAACTATCGTTTAAACGGCATGTTTCTTACATTGTGGATAAGGCATCCAGAACATTAGGATTTATTTTTCGCATCACAAAGCATTTCACCAGCGTGTATTGCCTTAAAGGATTATACTGTTCATTAGTACGTTCCACGCTCGAATACTGTTCCGTTGTCTGGCATTACAAAAACGGAGTGGTAAGAATTGAATCGGTTCAACGCCGCTTCTTACGGTTTGCTCTTCGTCGTTTACCTTGGCGAAACCGGTTCCGTCTGCCGAGTTATGAGAGTCGATGTCGACTGATCCATTTGCAGACTCTCCAGACGCGAAGAAACATCGCAAGAGCTATGTTCGCTGCTGATACGTTGAAGGGTAGAACCGATTGTCCTGCTATTTTGGGTGCACTTAGTCTGAGCGTGCTACCCAGGGCACTGCGAAACAACTCCATGCTGAGGATACCCTTACAACGCACCAACTATGGACAAAACAGCGCTTTGGTCGGTATACAGCGAGTTTTCAACAAGGTATCTTCTGTTTTGATTTTAATTTATCACGTGATACAATCCGCCGTAGATTTTCTGTGTTTTTTACTACAACTTAACGAATAAGGAAGTTTTTGTTGTTTGTATCGTATTGTACTTATTGTATTGTGGCTAACATAACTGTTTTTAGTTTAAGAAACTTAAACATCATTGGGCTGGGAGCTGCGTAGCCGCAAGGTTACAGAGTCCGCTTTGCAAGCGGATGATCGTGGGTTCGAATCTTAGTAGAACCAGGCCATCCGATGTCAAAAAAAGGACTTAAGCATGGGTTTATTCTCAGGCTCCCCACCAGTTATCCTTCCTTTACGCTGAAATCTACAATACCTTTGCGTGACTTCCTCTTAACAAAAAATAAGTCCCTCTTATCAATAAAACTGGCCAGAGGGACGCACAACGAAACTTCTCCAGGGAATTATAATTGGTGATATTTGGCAAGAGGAACGAGTATCGGTATAGTAGAACAGTAAGCGTGGAAAGAAGAGTATCACATTATACACAAGCACTGATGAACAATAATAATAAGCATGCCACTTATCAATAGCGGTATTGCTATTAACAGAAGTGCGGGATACAGCAGACACCCGGGCATATCTCACAATAGATCTACAATTCTGGTCGCAGTGAGGAAGTCCATACAAAAAAACCATCATTGGGACATCTGTTGTCTGTTGATGTTGATAAATAAAAATAAACAAAAAAATAATAAAAAAACGTTCCAAAACCGAAGATATAAGTGTGTGTGTGTATATGTGTGTGTGTATATGTGTGTGTGTATATGTGTGTGTGTGTGTTTTTTTTAAAGGTGGCGGGGAAATCTGCAAACAGACACCTGAGAAGAGAACTCAGGGTGTGGGGATGAGACTAGGGGAGAGATGCTGGGGTAGTTACACTCGCCCAGGCACCTACTGATCCCTGTCCCGACCCACCAAAACCCCTCCAGTCTCCAGCCCTGGTCTTTCCGGAACGACGGTTACGTATTACGTCGGGGAGTGGCTGTTGTGCGTGATGCACCCTCTTTACTCTTATAACCTCCTAGCTAACTACCTGGAGACTGGTAATTAGCTACCACTGGCGTGTTGGTGGTTGACCCGCCACACACGTTGCAGCTCCAGGACAATCTGAGAGGCGGCCGCACAGACCGCGTTCCAGATGTTCGGGTCGTCGCACATCCTCCGGACTAGATTGTCCGGAGTAGTGCCAGGCTCGCTCACAGCCATCATGTTGCTCCTTGCTCTTACGAAACGGGGGCATACGAAAAAGACATGCTCCGTAGTCTCCTCCACCTCCACGCACTCGGGACACATGGGGGACACCGCATGTCCGAACCTGTGCAGATATTGCCCGAAACAACCATGGCCTGACAGGATTTGTGTCAGGTGGAAGTTCACTTCACCATGTCGTCTCCCGACCCAGCCGAATATCTCCGGTATGAGTCGGTGCGTCCATCTGCCCTTTGTGGAGTTGGACCATTCCCGCTGCCATCGGAGCATCGAGAATGACCTTCTGGTACCTCATATGCCCCTTGTGTCACGTTGGTCGAAACACTCTCTGTCCTCCTTGATGGCGATGCTGATAGGCATCATGCCGGACAAGACACAGATTGCATCGTATGACACCGTACGATACGCACTCGCAACTCTCAGGCACATGAGCCTGTAGGTACTTTCCAGTTTACCACGGTAACTGTTAGTACCCAGCGCTCTGGACCACACTGGCCCACCATACCTAAGTATGGGCGAAACCACGCTGGCAAGAAGTCTTCGCTTGCTGCCATAAACCGCTGAGCTATTGGACATCATACGAGATAGTGCTGCAATAGCCGATGAGGCCCTCTTACAGGCATAGTCGACGTGATCCCCGAACGTCAGCTTGTCGTCCACCATAACCCCCAAGAGCTTCAGGGATCGCTTCGAGGTGATGGCGCAGTCTCCGACTTTGACCACCGCCTGTTGCTCCGATTTACGGTTGTTCACAACCGTGACCTCCGTCTTATGATGCGTGAGCTCCAGTTTCCTGGAGCGCATCCAGTCCTCGACCTTGCGTATACAGTGCGCGGCCGTCAACTCGACCTCCTCGATAGACTCGCCGTAAACCTCCAGCGTTATGTCGTCTGCAAAGTCGACGATCACAACCCCTACAGGGAACTTGAGTTTCAACACTCCGTCATACATGACATTCCACAACACCGGGCCCAGGATAGAACCTTGCGGAACTCCTGCGGTAATTGGGACGCACTTCTGACCCTCCTCCGTGTCGTAAACAAGTACTCGATTGTGGAAATAATTTTCCAGAATCTTGTAAAGCGACACCGGTACATGGATGCTCCTGAGCGCGAGCGCTATGGAGTCCCAACTGGCACTATTGAACGCATTCTTCACGTCGAGCGTGACGATTGCGCAGTAGCGTATTCCCCTTCTCTTGCGCTGGATTGCTACCTCCGCCGTCTTGATGACGGAAGAGATTGCATCCAGCGTGGACCTTCCCTTCCGGAAGCCGAACTGGTTACTTGCCAGACCGTGTATACCCTCCGTGTACCTCACCAGTCTGTTGAGGATGATCCTCTCAAGCACCTTGCTCGCGGTGTCCAGCAGGCAGATAGGCCTATATGCCGATGGGTCCCCTGGCGGTTTCCCAGCCTTCGACAATAGGACCAGTCTCTGCCGCTTCTACCTGTCCGGAAAGAGACAGTCATCCAGGCACCTCTGCATGACTGCCCTGAACAGCCCGGGGCCGTTTTTATCGCCAGCCTGATCGCCAGGTTAGGGATACCATCCGGTTCCGGTGCCTTGCTCACCTTTAGGGATTTGGCGATCACGATGAGTTCCTCATTCGTAACCCTTGCCTCCTCCCCTGCCTCGACACGGCTGTCGTCGCTCACGGATTGGATGCTTGGCAGGTTGGCCGACCATCCCTGGTCTATGTCTGAGATACTGGAACGTCGGACGTGAGACTCGACCGCCGGAGGCCAAGGACTTGGCTCGTGGCGTGGAAAGAGTCCCCCGATGATACGCTCCAGCATCGCTGGTGATCGCTCTGCAGGCGCCAGCTCGCCTATAGTCTTGGCCATTACGATCCTGTAGGCGTCACCCCACGGATTTGTATTGGCACTCGCACATAGCCTATCGAAGCAGGCCCTCTTGCTGGCCTTTATCGCACGCTTTAGCATCGATCTTGCCGAACTGAATGCTGCGCGGCGCTCTGTCCTCTCTTCTTCGTTTCGCGCACGCTGCATCCTCCGTCTTGCACGGAGGCACGCACTGCGAAGGTCGGCTATCGCGTCCGTCCACCAGTAAACCGGTGGCTTTCCATTCCTAGGTTGGCGAGTCCTAGGCATGGTGGCATCGCACGCCCGCGATAGCAAAGCAACTAGTTGGTCAGCAGTCAGGCGGAGCCAACTGCCCCCTTCGCGATCCCTTCTCATTGCCTCTTCGAATACCTCGGCATCGAAGTGCGATGTCTTCCACCCGCGAACGGTCGGAGTGTTGGCTCTACCCGTCGCTTGCGGCCTCTCGTTGTTGTCTACACTATAACAGACCGCCTGGTGGTCGCTATTAGTGTAGCCATCGTCTACCCTCCAGTTCTTTATCATTTATCAGTCCTGGGCTGGAGAACGTCACGTCGACGATCGACTCCGCACCATTTCTGCTAAATGTACTTTTGTTCCCAACGTTGGCCAGATCTAAGTTGAGCTTTGCCAAAGTCCCCAACAGGATCTGGCCCCTCTGGTTCGTGAAGCGACTTCCCCACTCAACAGCCCAAGCGTTGAAGTCGCCCGCCACCACCAACGGCGTTAGGCCCGTTAGCTCCATGGATAGGATGTCGGCCATCTGGGTGAACCTTTCGATAGACCAACGTGGCGGAGCATAGCAACTGAAGTAGAACACTCCGTTCACCTTAACAACTACGTACCCTTCTTCTGAGGTTGAGACAACTTCCTGAACCGGGAACTTGCTCGTCGTACACATGGCCTGGGCTGGAGAACGTCACGTCGACGATCGACTCCGCACCATTTCTGCTAAATGTACTTTTGTTCCCAACGTTGGCCAGATCTAAGTTGAGCTTTGCCAAAGTCCCCAACAGGATCTGGCCCCTGTGGTTCGTGAAGCGACTTCCCCACTCAACAGCCCAAGCGTTGAAGTCGCCCGCCACCACCAACGGCGTTAGGCCCGTTAGCTCCATGGATAGGATGTCGGCCATCTGGGTGAACCTTTCGATAGACCAACGTGGCGGAGCATAGCAACTGAAGTAGAACACTCCGTTCACCTTAACAACTACGTACCCTTCTTCTGAGGTTGAGACAACTTCCTGAACCGGGAACTTGCTCGTCGTACACATGGCCGCCAAACTGGACCTATCCGCAACCCAGTTACCGTTTCCGGGAGGGATGCGGTAGGGATCCGATATGATGGTGATGTCCGACAACGGCTCAGTGGCTGCTTGGTGTAGCAGCTGCTGAGCCGCGAAGTAATGGTTCAGGTTCAGTTGATTCACCCATACGCCCGTGGTTTCGCAGCCGGCTTACCGGCTGGGCACCTGGGGCCTCCCATAAAGTGTTTGGCGTCCCGTTTCCCGGAACATACCATGCACTTGGGAGACTCCCCACAGTCCTTTGCTTTATGGCTTGCACCTCCACATCGCCTGCACAGCTGGCAGCTGTTGTATGCCCAGAGGACATACAAACCAGCCGACCTTCAACTTGCCCTCTTTCAGGGCCAGGTAGCTATCTGGGTCCCCGCCGGACCTTTGCGGAGGCGGATTGACTCCTTAGCCACCTCCACCCCGCACTTCGCTTCTAGGACTTGTGCAATGTCGCACCCCTCAGTGATTTCATCCAGGTTTTTAAGCTGGAGAGTCACTTCTGAGGTGAGTGCCCGCACTTGCACCTCTTTCCCTAGGACTGCACCTCTTTCTCTAGGACGTATATGTGTGTGTATATGTGTGTGTGTATATGTGTGTGTGTATATGTGTGTGGGTGTTTTTTTTTATTTCAGGTGGAGGGGAAATTTGCAACCAAACCTCTGAGGTGACCAACCTCAGGGAGTGTGGGGTTAGTTTGAATCAGTAACCGGACCCACTAAAACCCCTCCTGTCTCCAGCCCATAATACTCCCCGGGACGACCGCTAAGTATTGCTTCGGGGAGCGGCTTTTATGCTTTGAGCAACCTCCTGTCTCTATAAGTCTCTTAGCTAATTAGCTAACTAACCTGGAGACTGGCCGTTAGCTAACACTGGCGTGTTGGTGGTCAACCTGTCGCCTGCTTTGCAACTCTAGGACTATTTGAGAGGTGGCTGCACAAACCGCCCTCCAGATGTTCGAGTCTTCACACATTCTATGAACTAGGTTGTCCGGAGTAGTGTCTGGCCCGCTCATAACAATCATGTTGCTCCGCGCACGCGCAAAACGAGGACATACGAAGAAGACATGCTCAGCAGTCTCTTCCGCATCCAGGCACTCGGGGCACATGGGGGACTCCGCATGCCTGAACCTGTATAGGTACTGCCTGAAGCAACCATGACCCGACAGAATCTGTGTCAGGTGGAAGTTGACTTCTCCATGGCGTCTACCGACCCACCAGGATACCATCGTGGAGTTGGACCAATCCTGCTGCCATCTGATCATCGATAGTGATCTTCTGGTACCTCGTATGCCCCTTGTGTCACGTTGGTCGAAGCATTCCACGTCCTCCCTAATGGCTATGCTGATAGGCATCATGCCGGACAGGACACAAATTGCGTCGTATGACACTGTACGGAACGCACTCGCAACCCTCGGGCACATGAGCCTAGGTACTTTCTAGTTTGCCACGATAACTGTTAGTACCTAGCGCTTTGGACCACACTGGCCCACCATACCTAAGTATGGACGAAACCACGCTGGCAAGAAGTTTACGCTTGCTGCCGAGCTGTTCGCCATCATTCGAGATAGTGCTGCAATAGCAGTTGAAGCCCTCTTGCAAGCATAGTTGACGTGGCTCTTATATGTGAGCTTATCGTCAACCATAACCCCCAAGAGCTTCAAAGATCGCTTTGAGGTGATGGTGCGGTCTCCGACTCTGACCACCGCCTGTTGCTCTGTTTTGCGGTTATTCACAACCGTGACCTCCGTCTTACGGTGCGCTAACTCCAGTTTCCTGGAGTGCATCCAGTCTTCGACCTTGCGTATACAGTGCGCGGCCGTCAACTCGACCTCCTCGATCGACTCGCCGTAGACCTCTAGCGTTATGTCGTCTGCAAAGCCGACGATCACAACTCCTACAGGGAACTTGAGTTTCAACACCCCGTCATACATGACATGCCACAACACCGGTCCCAGGATAGAACCTTGCGGAACTCCGGCGGTAATTGAGATGCACTTCTGACCCTCCTCCGTGTTGTAAACAAGTACTCGGTTCTGGAAGTAGTTTTCCAGAATCTTGTACAGCGACACCGGTACATGGATGCTCCTGAGCGCAAGCGCTATGGAGTCCCAACTGGCGCTATTGAACGCATTCTTCACGTCAAGCGTGACGATTGCGCAATAGCGTATGCCCCTTCTCTTGCGCTGGAATGCTACCTCCGCCGTCTTGGTAACGGAGAGGATAGCATCCAGCGTGGACCTGCCCTTCCGGAAACCGAACTGGTTACTTGCCAGACCGTTTACACCCTCCGTGTACCTCACCAGTCTGTTGAGGATGATCCTCTCAAGCACCTTGCCCGCAGTGTCCAGCAGGCAGATAGGCCTGTATGCCGATGGGTCCCCTGGCGGTTTCCCAGCTTTCGGCAGTAAGACCAAGCTCTGCCGCTTCCACCTGTCCGGGAAGAAGCAGTCATCCAGGCACCTCTGCCCGAAACAGTCCGGGGGCCGTTTTTATCGCCAGCCAGCCAGGTTGGGGATACCATCCGGTCCCGGTGCCTTGCTCACCTTTAGGGAGTTGGCGATCACGATGAGTTCCCCGTTCGTAACCCTTACCTCTCCCTCGATTTCGACACGGCTGTCGTCGCTCACGGATTGGATGCTCGGCAGGTTGGCCGACCATCCCTGGTCTGTGTCTGAGATACTGGAACGTCGGACGTGAAACTCGACTGCCGGAGGCCAAGGACTATGCTCGTGGCGTGGAAAGAGTCCCCCGATGATACGCTCCAGCATAGCTGGTGATCGCTCTGCAGGCGCCAGCGCGCCTATAGTCTTGGCCATTACGATCCTATAGGCATTACCTCACGGGTTCGTATTGGCACTCGCGCACAATCTATCGAAGCAGGCCCTCTTGCTGGCCTTAATCGCACTCTTTAGCGCCGATCTTGCAGAACCGAATGCTGCGCGGCGCTCAATCCTCTGTTCGTCTGTTCGCGCGCGCTGCATCCTCCGTCTTGCACGGAGGCACGCACTGCGGAGGTCCGCTATCGCATCGGTCCACCAGTAAGCCGGTGGCTTTCCATTTCTAGGTTGGCGGGTCCTAGGCATGGTGGCGTCGCACGCCCGCGGTAGTACGGCAACTAATTGGTCAGCAGACGGGCGGAGCCAACTGCCTCCATTGCACTCTCTTTCCATTGCTTCTTCGAATACCTCGGCATCGAAATGCGATGTCTTCCAGCCGCGGACGGTGTGAGTGTTGGTTCTACTCGTCACTCGCCTCCTCGCGTTGTTTCCTACACTATAGCAAACCGACTGGTGGTCGCTATTGGTGTAGCCATCGTCTACCCTCCAGTTCTTAATCAGTCCTGGGCTGGAGAACGTCACATCGATGATCGACTCCGCACCATTTCTGCTGAATGTACATTTGGTCCCAACGTTGGCTAGATCTAAGTTGAGCTTTGCCAAAGCCTCCAACAGGATCTGACCTCTCTGGTTCGTAGTGCGACTTCCCCACTTAACAGCCCAAGCGTTGAATCGCCCACCAACGGCGTTAGGCCCGTTAGCACCATGGATAGCTGGTCGATCATCTGAGTGAACCTTTCGGTAGACCAACGTGGCGGAGCATAGATACTGCAGTAGAACACTCCGTTCACCTTGGCAACCGCGTACCCTTCTTTTGAGGTGGAAACAACCTCCTGAACCGGGAATCTGCTTGTCGTCCATACGGCCGCCATACTGGACTTATCCGCAACCCAGTTACCGTTTCCGGGAGGAATGCGGTAGGGGTCCGATACGATGGCGATGTCCGATAGCGACTCAGTGACTGCTTGGTATAGTAGCTGCTGAGCCGCATAGCAGTGGATCAGGTTCAGTTGCGTTACTCTTATGCTTGTGGTTTCGCAGCCGGCTTACCAGCTCGGCACCTGGGGCCTCCCATAAAGTGTTTGGCGTCCCGTTTTCCGGAACACACCATGCACTTGGGAGACTCCCTGCAATCCTTTGCTTTATGGCCTGCACCACCGCAACGTCCGCATAACTGGCTCCTGTCGGGCCCCTTGCAGGTCCAGGACTTATGTCCTCCCTCGAAGCACCGGAAGCAAACGTCCGGTTGTTGGAGTATGCCCAGAGGGCATACTGACCAGCCAACCTTTAGCTTGCCTTCCTTTAGTGCCAGATTTGCATCTGCCGATGCTAACCGGAAGGTGGCCACCTGGGTCCCGGCTGGACCCTTTCGGAGGCGGATTGACGCAGTGGCCACCTCCACCCCACACCTCTCTTTGAAGGCTTGTGCAACGTCACACCCCTCGGTGAATTCATCCAGGTTTTAAGCTGGACCTCCGAGGTGAGTGCTCGAATCTGCACCTCTTTGCCAAGCACCTGCTCGGATACCGCCTTGTAGAATGCGCCCTTGTTCTTCGCATCCTTTCGGAGCTCAAGAATCATTTCGCCAGTGCGAGATCGACGGATGGTCCACACATCCGCCCCTAAATCCTTGAGCTGAGTTTCACTCCTCATTTTCTTCAAGATTTCTGCGTACTTGGACTGCTCCTCGCCTCTTTGGTATTTGGTGAACGTTTTGCCGCCGCTTCATCCTGGCGCTTTTTACCCTTTTTGCGCCCTTTTCCTACTACGGTAACCCATGGATTTCCCGCAGTCGCCGCTCCGGTCGATGTTCCGGCCTTTGAACCTGTTAGTGTGCTGGATCGTGAGGCTAGCTCCACCAACCGCTTCTTCACATTATCGGGGGCCGCTTCCCCCGGGGACTGCCTCGTTCGCTTACCAACCTGTCCCGTAGAGCAGATCGCGGCGAATGAGGGCATGAGGGCATCAGTCTAAACCTGCTTGGATTCAGTTGCCCTCCTGGTCCTCGCCCCCTTTTCGGAGGCTTCAACCCGAGCCACAAGTTCGGCGTGCTCCTTTTGAGCTTCGTCGATGGTAGCCCGAAGCAGGAGGAGGCCCTGCTTCAGATCCCTAGACATATTGCTCCTATTCGCCGCGAACTCGATGATAGCATCGAGCTGTTCGGAAAGCGCTGCCACCTTAGGCCGCTTGTCCCTGCTCTTTTCGATGGCCTTGACTAGCAAGGGACCATTGACCGTTCTATCCGGTGTGGAAACAGGCGTGTTAGCCTTTTCACCACCGGGTTTCACTGCATCCGTCTCCGCCTTTTTCTGCGGAGACCGCTGGATGCCACCTCTCGCGAAGGGATTTGGTAGTCCCTCCACACTCGTCTCTTTTGTTTTTTGATTTAACATTTTGATTTAAATGGGTCCCCCTTCCAGCCGCTATCCTTGTCCATGGTGGAGAAGTCGCCTATGTGGTCCCATGGTGGGCTATGCCGAAGCAGTGAGGTCATGGCTAGGGTAAGCAATAATAGCGCCTTATGAGCAACTATGACTCCACCGACCGGCGCAAGTCAGGAACAACCATCTGATCCTACTTCTGCCTGATTCTCACCAGGCAATGGGCAGGTTTTATGGGACGGAGACCCCTGCACCGGGTATCGCCTCGCCGTTTCAAGCCATTGTCACACGACTTTACTAAGGGAGCTTGATGCAGGTGCCAGCCCGAGGACGTGGTGCCATTACGAAATCCAACTCATATCCATTCACTACGTTGCCAGTTGCCATAGTTGGGAACTTACTGGCATCAGTCCCAATGGGCGAGTTAGTGCATTTGGGTGATGGGAGCGGCTCTATTCGCTTCGTCAGAGGTGCTTCCGGGTACTTGTGGCTTTTGCGAGGAATCGACTGTCCCTAGTTCGACTCTCACCACCCCTAGGCTACCTCCCGCTGCTGGTCCGGGACTGTTAGATGCTGTCAGTGGTTGCACATGTATTGTGTGTCCTCGACGATCGCCACACGTCGACCCGTGGTGGCATGCAGCTCTGCCATGTGTGTGGGTGTGTATATGTGTGTGTATGTGTGTGGATGTGGGTTGTGTGTTGTGTGTGTATGTGTGTGTGTATGTGTGCGTATGTGTGTGTATGTGTGTGTATGTGTGTGTGTGTCTGTGTGTGTCTGTGTGTGTCTGTGTGTGTGTCTGTGTGTGTATGTGTGTGTATGTATGTGTGTGTATGTATGTGTGTTTATGTGTGTGTGTTTATGTGTGTATGTGTGCGTGTGTGTGTGTGTGTGTGGGTTGTGTGTTGTGTGTGTGTATGGGTTGTGTGTTGTGTGTGTGTGCGTGCGCGTGTGTTTGTGTGTGTATGTGTGTGTGTATGTGTGTTTGTGTATGTGTTTTTTTTTTTTGTTTGTTTCAGGTGGAGGGGAAATTTGCATCCAAACCCCTGAGGTGACCAACCTCAGGGAGTGTGGGGTTGGTTTGAATCAGTGACCGGACCCACTAAAACCCCTCCAGTCTCCAGCCCATAATACTCCCCGGGACCACCGCTAGGTATTGCTTCGGGGAGTAGCTTTTGTGCTCTGTGCACCCTCTTGGTTCTATAGATCTCTTTGCTAACTTAGCTAACTAACCTGGAGACTGGCCGTTAGCTAACACTGGCGTGTCGGTGGTCAACCTGTCGCCTGTTTTGCAATTCTAAAACTATTTGAGAGGCGGCTGTACAAACCGCCCTCCAAATGTTTGGGTCTTTACACATCCTCCGAACTAGGTTGTCCGGAGTGGTGTCTGGCCCGCTCACTACCATCATGTCGCTCCGCGCATGCACAAAACGAGGGCACACGAAGAAGACATGCTCAGCAGTTTCTTCCGCATCCGCGCACTCGGGACACATGGGGGACCCCGCATGCCCGAATCTGTGTAGATACTGCCTGAAGCAACCATGACCTGACAGAATCTGTGTCAAGTGGAAGTTAACTTCTCCATGGCGCCTCCCGACCCATCCGGATACGTCCGGAATAAGTCGATGCGTCCATCTACCCTTTGCGGAATTGGACCATTCCTGCTGCCATCTGATCATCGAGAATGACCTTCTGGTACCTCGTATACCCCTTGTGTCACGTTGATCGAAGCATTCTACGTCCTCCTTAATGGCTATGCTGATAGGCATCATGCCGGACAGGACGCAGATTGCGTCGTATGACACTGTACGGTACGCGCTCACAACCCTCAGGCACATGAGCCTGTAGGTACTTTCCAGTTTTCGACGATGACTGTTGGTACCTAACGCTTTGGACCACGCTGGCCCACCATACCTAAGTATGGACGAAACCACGCTGGCAAGAAGTTTACGCTTGCTGCCATATACCGCTGAGCTATTGGACATCATTCGAGATAGTCCTGCAGCGGCCGTTGAAGCCCTCTTACAGGCATAGTCGACGTGACTCTTAAATGTGAGCTTATCGTCAACCATAACCCCCAAGAGCTTCAAGGAACGCCTTGATGTGTATGTGTGTGTATGTGTGTGTATGGGTGTGTATGTGTGTGTATGTGTGTGTGAGTGTGTGTTTGTGCAGATTTCCATTCTCACTCGCTTTTCTCAGAGATGGCTTGACCGATTTTCATGAAATTAATTGCAAATGAAAGGTCTAGTCTAGCCCCATAAGACCCTATTAAATTTCATTGTAATCGGTTTTTTAGTTTTGAGGTTATCTCATTACCTCAGAAACTACACAACCAATTTGAACGGAATTGGTTTTAAATGAACGGGCTACTTTAAAAAGCCTTAACTTTTGAATTTTATAAAGATTGAACATATGGTTCAAAAGTTATGGAAAGAAACGTGTTCTGGAGACTGTTTGATCTCACTCATGTTTCTCAGAGATGGCTGGACCGATTTCCATAAAATCAGTATTGAACAAAAGGTCTAGCTGCCTCATAACACCCTATTGAATTTCATTGTAATCAGAGTGTAACTTTGTCTGTAATGTATCTAAATGTGAAAATCACGAAACTTCATTAACTCACAAACCACACAACCGATTCAAACAATAATGGTATCAAATTAACGGGCTAATTTAAGGTTTACTAAAGAATTTTATAATGATTAGGCATGTGGTTCAGAAGTTGTGAACTGCACACACTGCCCGGAAGAGACCACTCTCTCAGTTACAAAAATTAACTCCCACCGGGCAGTGTGTGCAGTTCATCGTGGCGTGCTGAGATGCGGGAACACAATAGTAGAGGGTGATTCGACTTTGGTTTAGAACTAGTTATACCTTCACTAGTAGTTTAATTGGCTAAAACACTTTGCCGGAGACAACGGAGATTGCGGGTTTGAGTCCCGTCTGGACGAGGGAAAATGTTTCCTAAGCCTAAAGTCACACCTTCTATTTCCGTTCATTTTCGCATCCTCTCAAACTGCATACGTTGCCTGCTTTACTAAATTTAAAACGAAAGTCTATTAACTCAAAAAAAACACGACTTATTCAAACAAAACTACGGACTGTCAATCTTACAAATAACAAATTTTATAACAATGTGAAATGTTACGGAAAGGAGCGAAATTGATTTATCAAAATATATTGTAGTATTTGAACGTTCCCGGTATTGCTCGTGATTACAAATCAAATTTTACACTTTATACTTCAATTATTACTTCAGATACAACATCAATTTTTCTACCTTTATTGGATTGAATTTGGCAATTTAAGGTTGTTTTTCAGAAACCATAAATCGCAAAATTGAATTTCTAAATGAAGTATGAAGTTGATTCCAGGCCTCTAAGCATTATCTCGGTTCCTGAAAAACTTACATTGGGTAATGAAATTTGTTTATTGTTTATTGTTTAGTCTTCAGTATAATACAGTACAGACAATTATAACCTAAATTTAATTAGAATATAGCTTTTTCAAATCTAGTTTTGCTTGTATTAAAGTCGAATTCGTGGCTAACTTCATTGAAGAGCCTACAACTGTAATCTAACGGGTTATGCTGGCCATACGTGGTGCGGTGGGTTGGAGTCCAGAGAAACGTTCGATTGCGTAAGCGACGATAGGGCACATGGATGTTTAATAGTTGAAGATGATAACTACAGTCAACTGTGTTAATTAGAAGATCATAAATAAGTAACCTTTGCAATAACACTCTACGCTCGGCTAGTGAGCTTAGTTTCATCAGCTGACAACGATTCTCATAAGCAGGGAGGTGTAAGGGATTTTGTCATGGAAGTCGACGCAAAGCGTATCGGACAAAAAAACGTTGGACGCTCTCGATTTAATTAATTAGTCCAGTGTTGTACGGTGCCCAAATAGGCGCGGCATGCTCCAAGATGCTGCGAACCAAAGAGCAGCAGAGTGTTTTCAGGGCGAAATTGGAAGCTACTATCCAAACATTTAAAATAGCGTCTGAAGTTGATTTTTGGCCTCTGGGTATCATACTGTTCCACAAATTCTCATATTGAATGATATTTGGTCTATTTTGGGCTGTTGATCATCAGGGAAAATTTTCCTGCTACAGAAAGTTGAATCTAAAATGATATATTTATAATCCGACCGACCTATATATGAGTACAGTGACGTTTCGTTTATACTAGAAACAAAAAAAAAATTCGCACCATAAATTTGAAACATATTTATTTCATGTTACTTCCAAAATTCGTTATTTAGAGTGAAAAATAATTCCTGCAGAAATTATCAAGATGTATTTTTTTTTCTATTAATTGAAGGTTTCATGCAAATCTATTTAAACAAATAATAAGTTCGAAAGAGAAAGGTTGGGTTTCACCTAGGTGGATTAATTTTGGGTTTTTCCTTTCTCGTAGAAACGTATAGCAATCACTTGCAAAACCTAAGATATAAAAGTGCTCCAAAAGGGCCGAATGTAACATATCACTCGACTCGGTTCGACGAACTGAGCATTTTCTGTATGTGTGTGTTGTATGTGTGTGTGTGTGTCTCAGAAACTACACAACCAATTTGAACAACTTGAACTTTTAAATATTACAAAAATTGGACATGTGGTTCAAAAGTTATCGACAGAAACGTGTTCTGGAGACTGTTTAATCTCACTCATGTTTCTCAGAGATGGCTGGACCGATTTTCATAGAATCAGTGTCAAATGGATTTCATAGAATCAGTGTCAAATAGAATCAGTGTCAAATCTAGTTCCCCCTTAAGACCCTATTTTTTTGTTTTGCAATCGGACTATTACTTTGCCTTTTATGGCAATTTTGGTCACGGGTTGCTTTCAAACAAGTTTATTTTTTGTCTAGGCTAACGTTTCGAAGATATATTTACTCGTCATCAGGGCAACTACGGTTTACAGTGTACAGATCACAATAGTTAGTTACATAAATAATTTCAGTATTTAAACACTTTCAAACAGTTACAACAGGTTTTCGTCAAGTGGTGGGAGATAAATTTTATCACAAATATATACTTAACTACACTGTGGATTTACAAATAGCATGGTGTTTGTTTACACACACACGCATATATATATATATATATATATATATATATATATATATATATATATATATATATATATATATATATATATATATATATATATATATATATATATATATATATATATATATATATATATATATATATATAAGTCATGCAGAAAATAATGAGAAATGACT